>NC_045155.1:5508143-5583143 GCF_900700415.2 Clupea harengus | reverse complement strand
CCTCCATCATCAGCGTCCTATTCAGAGTCCGCTAATTTTAGTCATTGCCTATGCCCAGGAGAATAGCACTAAATTGGAGATTGCAGATTGTGAGGACCCTACTTGAGGAGTCTACTTATCAACTCATTTTGATGCACATGAAAGTTGCACCTCCAAAGAGACCCATGTTTATTGAGTTCCACCATTCTCCCCATTTTTGAACAAGAAGGTAAAAGCAAGACACATGTAGCCTACCTTCTTGTTCAAAAGATGCAACCTGGTCCAAGAATGCACAATTCCATGAGGTGGAATAAATGTGTGTTACTGAATCATGTTTTCAATAAAGGTCTCAAGAGTTCATGTTTTCAACAAATCACTGCAACTGGACGTCAGCTCACTGAACACTGAAAGACCGAAACAATGTACGTGTGAATGCTAGTTGTAGAAAGACATTCTGCATGTTTATATACCCCTCACTAAAGCCCAATGAGAATACACACAGAGAGAGCACTGCTGTTGACCACCGTCTGTGCCTCCTCCCCAGGTCTGCTGACGGAGGTGCAGTGCCAGTCGAAGAGGCTGAGGAAGGGCAGCAAACACAGGGGAGGCCTGACCTCCAGCCTCACCGCAGAGGAGGACGACAGCTCAGAGAGCCGCGGGGTCAGCTCCACCAGCAGACTAGCAGCACGGGTACAGCCACAGGCTCTTCCTCTGATGTGAGACAAGCACACACACAAGCACACACACACATCCACACGGATGTGTGTATTTGTGTGTGTGTGTGTGTGTGTGTGTGTGTGTGTGTGTGTGCTTGTATTTGTGTGTATATGTGTGGGTATTTGTGTGTGTGTTTGTGTGTTTGTGCTGGCAGTCTCCATTCTATTCAGCCTGTGCCTGGGGCTCAGGTGAGCATTGTAGTGTGTTGTTGAATTCATTGTGTGCTGTAGTTTAGTTCTGTATATGCTGTTCCTCATCACCTCTCCTCATTTCCCATTTCTACTGTGTTCTCAAGTTCAGCCTTTACTCCATCTGTCTGTGTGCACCTGAAATACTTTAATCAGAGGGTTTAGCACAGGGTTCTCTCAATAGAAAATGGCTGCAAGACTGTTAGGCCATATGATTTAATCTGACACACACCATTATCATTATTTTATCAAGTAGAGCATTCTCCAGAAGCTACATGGAGTTTTTGTACTGGTACTCACCATGTATGACACATGTCCATTGTGAGTATCTGTTTGATGTTGTCTAGTGTGTTTATCAGTGATGATTAAAATAGAGTATTCATTTCTGTAGGTGCCCTCTGGGATATCGAGAGACCAGAAGTGTATACTAGACAGAATTGTGGAGTCCCATCGTCGATACAGGACACAGGATAACGTACAATATAGGGTAGGTGATCAACTTTCGCCATTCTTATCATATTTATAAAATAATCATCATTCCATTTTGGTCTCACATTTTTAAAGCAGCACAGATAAATATCCATTTCTGTAGGTGTCCGAGTGGTTGAGTGTGGGGCACGGGGACAAAATGAGTGATCTGACCTCATCCCAGTGTCAGAGGCTGCTACAGTTCCTCAAGAGTGTGCCTGGTAAGAGAAGAACCGCCGGTGGTGATCATGCCTCTTGTAATCTCACCAGCAGACGTGGCGCTGAATAAGGAGCCATTTTGCTAACGACAAGAGAGGTGTCAACATACGTGTTACTTCTTTGCTTGTCTGTAACGTGTACGTATGCGTGTTTTATGTTGTATGTGCAGGGTTCGAGTACCTGGACTGCACAGACCAGAACACACTTCTCTCCAGTGCCTCTGTTGAGATCATGTTCCTGCTCTCTGCACAGCAGTTCACAGAGAGCCCATCGGCGTGTAATGCGGGTAGATTGTAGTTCCATATATCTATATTGCATTGGATGGGAATGTTGGTTTTATTCAGCAAAATAAGGACCTTTGTTCTGTCCCTACTTGTGGTCCCCTTGAGTGGAATCCATGACCAGGGTCAGGCTGGAGGTTTGTGCTGGCAGGAATATTAGCAAAGACATATTATTATATTATATTAAAGTGGCATTATGTAGGAATTGCTAATCGCTAACGAGATGCTAGCGGTGAAACCTCTTGAAATGTGCTTACTTTGACACTATGACAAACTAGCGAGTCAACAACTTTCCTAACACAGTCAAACATCAAGCAAGTGCAACACAAGACAAAGCAAGACTGCAAATAAGCTACTTACTAGTTCGGCAGACAGTAGTAACCGGGCGGCTTCAGGCAAACCTACATAACCCAGTAATATGCCTACAGACCCTGGTATGGCAATGGCACGGAGGCAATTCTCCATATTAAACGTCATTGTAGCGCCCCAATTTTTTTTAAGCTGTTATTTTAAGGTAAAACTGCTAATCTTAACCCTATCACTGAAGTACAATTCCTACATAATGCCACTTTAAATATAATCTGAAAGACATTACGAACCTTTGGAGCACTGGAGTGTCTTCCACAAAAATAGGCAGCGTGTTAAAAGCTTGTGGCTTTTACTTTTTTTTTTACTTTGAAAGTATCTAAGTGAAACTATTGCTTCACTTAAAGTCTCATTTTATCCTGTTGAAATACCTTTTTGTATCAAATCAAAATAATTTGTTACCACATGACCAGTCTTCTGAGTGGCTACAGGGGGTTTGCGGTTGTTTCTTTGAACAACGGCCTGTCATGCTGCCCCCAGTGGACTGCAAATGTTGACTTCTCGTGAAATGTATGAAAATATATGCACTATTAGTGACGCACGTCGACACATGTATAAGTAAGGCTTACTCTCGGACAAAATGCACAGGCATCAGAACTTCTCCTAACTTCTCCTTACAGCACTTTACCCCGTGAACATCAGCATCTCAAACCATGGTTGGATGAAAGCCATAGATCCAAAGGACAGAGGCAGCAGTGTGGCTGTTTCAGGTAAGACAACTCTTTATAACCCAATGCCTTTGGACCACAGTGCAGGTGAGAGTTTTGTGGAGACCATCTACAATAAGATACACATACAGTGACATTAAATGTATAATAAGGTAAATGTCATTGTATTGTATCTTATTGGTAATTGTTAATAAGACATTTCTGAGAACAATGAGTTCACAATACCCCATCAAGATAACAAGGCATTTGTGACCATGCCGATCTGTTATCACATAAATCTGTACTTACTGTTTGTTTATTTGTCTGTACATTAGAGGCGAGTGAGGACCTGCTTGCTCCAGTTCTGAACTTCTTCCATAGCATGGCATCTTTAGGAGTGACAGAGGCTGAGTATGCACTTCTCACGGCTACATCAATTCTGTGTTCAGGTGAGCAGCTTTCTGCAACCCTTACTCTATGGTTCTAATGAATATAGGGCAGTTCTATGCATTGACATCAAGCAGCACGTGTTTAACTACTTTGCAACACGTTTGTGTGCTAGCAGGGGAGTAACCAACCGCACCCTGCTACGAGCAGCATCTGTACACCACATATCTACTGCACCTGGCTTCTTAGTGATGTGGTCAGAGTGCACAGTTATTACCTACAGGCGTGTAGTGTGGGGATGGCTGCTCTTCCTTCTCATGCATGGTTGACAAATGTTCAAAGCCTTTCAACTGTTGTGCACATAACGGTTTCACACGCTTTATTTTTAACTAGTAATCACTCAATGTTTGCAATCTGTTGTCATATTTCTCCATGCTTCAGATTGATTTTCAAAAACTGACATTAAACTGCAATCTGATTGCCTTGATTCTGTTCAATGTAAATCCCTTTACAAGAGTACTTGTATTGTGCTGTATTATAGCCTGTACATATAACTGTTAACTCAGAGACATTTTGCATATCTGACATCCAGTGGCACGTGATGTGAACAACTTGTATGGAACTGTAGTTTGCTACAAATTCCAACTTCATGCCAAAGTGTTCCATGACTGCACACTAAGTTTCACATATCTCAGCTATCAGTGTTTCAGCACATCTCTGCAACAAGGCCATTTCCTAGCTTGGCTCACAATGGGAGTCCTCATGCCGTCTTGTCTTTTCTCTCTGTGGGCTGTGGGAGCAGACAGGCCTCTGCTGCGAGCGGTGGATCGAGTGGAAAGCCTCCAGGAACACGTTCTTGACCTGCTGTCTCGACTCTGCTCCAACCAGAGCCCGGGTCGCGACCTCCGGCGCTTTGCCAGGTTGCTGGGAAGGCTGACGGAGTTACGGACGGTCTGCCACAACCACATCACCGTGCTGCCTCAGCAAACCTGGCACATGTAACCATGAGTGCGAGGGAGAGATAGACAGACAGAAAGAGAGAGAGAGAGAGAGAGAGAGAGAGAGAGAGAGAGAGAGAGAGAGAATGAGGAAGTTTGGAAAGGAGTGAGACTAACACAGAAAGAGATCTGCCAGAAAGATTTTTCAAATGAGCCTATAGGTTCTGTGTGTACTGTACATAGAAAATTCCAGTCAAAACATACTTTAAGTATAATATAAAGTATCTTTAAAGTCAGTTTAGCAGGCATGTTTTTTATTGTGATGAGTATGTGACTCAAAAAATAAAAACTTATTTTTAACAATCATCTTATTCATTTAAAACTTCATGCACTTCTGCATCTGTCACATGAAAGGACTTCATAGTTGAATCGATTGACAGCCAGTTACTATCTAGATCCAATGCAATTACTCATTATTTACGAAGAGGTTGAGGTTAACTTGTTCAAGGATGTTCTCATGCAGCTCAATGTTGCAAAAATGCCTTCACTGTGAAACACCTACACAGACAAGCACATTCATGAGGTCTCCCACTGTTCAATGCAACATTTTTGTATCGAGCAGATGTTGTTATAAACAAACTTAATGTGAAGGCTTTGTTCATTTCAGTTATCAGTGGACTCAAGAGCCACATACAGGATCATGGTTTTTTTTAACATCTTGCTTGACAAGGTTAAATTACAAAAGAGGCCAAACGATGTTACTTGGTCTTAAAATCCTCTAGCACTCTCATTCGACTATTTGAATACTGCTGCAAGTAAAAGTCAAGCGTGCGCAAGGAGGTAACTAGGTGAATGAGTAGTCTATTGGAGAATGTGATGAGATCCATGTAGCAGTCTAATTAAGAGATGATGGAGACACCATTTCCCTTTCAAAATGTCCTGATGAAACTGAAAATGAACACAGAACTGAAGAAATGTTCAAATCTGAACCAGCATAGGAAGACAAAGACATAAAGTTTTCAATATGACATTTATTTCCCTCAACATGAGAAAATACTGTTTGACCGGTTATTTGGCAAGTAGGTAAAATCTGCAGTTTGTACAAGCTTAAAATCGCTCTGGAGCTCCATTTTATAAACAGGATCTAGAGCTCAGGGAACTTTCTACAATAAATACAGATATCTGTGCTTCTGGGTGGAGAGGATACTTTATATCGGGATGTGAAAAAAATGACATTTGGAGACCCTACCATATACTACTCTTAAAAATCTTAACCTCGCTACCTCATAGTCACAATCTCACCTTGGTTGTTTGTCTTTATAACCCTATTCAATAGTTTATCTTAAATAACAATTTCATTCATTTGAAATTTTCAACCAATATATAATTTTATTTCTCTATTCTTTCTGTAAATGGTCCATAAATAAATTACATTTCTGTGTATCAAAAAAAATGAGAATATATATTTTGCCACTGACTGTGTGTGCGCGCTGGTGCAGGTACACATACCAAGTGTATATGTATTAATGTGCATATGCACACACAAACTGACGGACACAAGCTAAAATACACATTGTAGCAAGTCAGTTAATTTGATTTTTTACACATATGTACACATTTCTCATTTCTTCATACCGCCAGGTGATTGAATCAATTTGCAAAATGAGCGCAAAATTAAATTAGATCTCATATGGTATAAACAGACGTATATACATGAGTGTCTTTACAATATACAAAGTGGTTTTTGTAAAACGTCAGAAAGTAAAAAGCTAGAGTAAGAAAAATGGCAGTGATCCTTTCGATGCTCGCGAGACTCTTTATCATCTGTACTTTTAAAAACGGGGGGGTATCTGTGACAAACAAAATAACGGCTACTGCCCAATCTTCAGATGTGATCAACTCACACCCCACAGACGTGAATGAATGCTGAAGAAAACGTCAAATAAAATAACACCCCACCATCCATAAAAAAAAAAAAACCTCCCCTTCCCCACGGTACTGTCCAACCATCATACCCAGCGAAGTGGACAATCCCTCACAACCACATTCAGTCCCTGCCAGTCCAGATACAAACTGAACAGGGGACGCTGTAAAGGCATGTTGGCAACATCTGATTCTTTTTTTTTTTTCTTTCTTTCTTTTTTTTTTTTTAAAACACTGTGGGCAGGAATTGATGGCAACAGCTATGGCTCTGCTCTGGGCTCGTCAGGTTCTCTTGTGTTCTTCCAGGCTCTCCTCTCGGTTCTAGAGGTAATTGGAGGCAACGAAGCCGTGGTCGCCACGCACGCGGCTCTGGTGCATCACGGCGCGGTCGTAGGCCACCTGAACGGACTTCCTGATGCTGGTCTTCCGGCCTTCAATCATGCGCAGCTTGTCTGCCGTGTCATCTATGCCCAGCGGGATCAACTTATCCCTTGGCAACCACTGCCTGCAAGAGCACAGGGGGGAGGAGGATGAGGTTCTAGCATGACCAAAAAGAAAAACCTCTCAGACAGAATGTGACATGGGAGTCAGTTTTGGTCCAGGACCTCAAAGTAAAATATGAAACATAAAAGGCACACAAAGAACAGAACAAACCAAACTTAAGGAGAACACGGCAACATCAAATATCATCATAACCTTATTTGGGGATCTATACAGGCAGTACACACAAATGCAATGGAATTAACCGTGAACCTAAATTGAAATGAATACATAGCAACCGATACATCCGGTCATCCAATTGCAATGAAACTTTGTACAAAGACAAAAGACAACCACATAAACAACGATTTGATTTCCAGTGGTTAATGTTTAGAAAAATTTATTTTAAGGTTATTAAAAGTTTCAGACTCATTTTATCCTTTGTAGTCCTACGTAACCTATTCAGGGACTTTGCTTTGTATGGATACAAAGCTCTGCTCCGTGTGATTTCAGTGGTGTATTCCTAAGGAGGATTCTGCTCCATAAACGCGATGAATATGCTACCGAAATAAACTATAGCTAACAACGAACGACCAATAAACTGATAGCTAACAACGAATGACCAATAAACGTGTTGCTGAGGCATGCTGAAAGAACTAGTGAGATGGTATAAGTGCTGAAAATGTTATAACATTTCCTAAACGTTCACAAACGTTCCTGCTCCCTGGGAAGAATTTAGGTCCCGTAAGCGTAATTTGTTTGCATTTTGTATAGCCCTAGAAAAGCTTCCATCAGCATTTTTTTATGTATTTAAGGCAAAATAGTATGTGTGTCATTTTTAGACTAACTCTTTTTCAAATCTTGGAATTTACTTTAGTGACAATGGACTGTTTTTGTAGTGACAGGGCCCATATTCTGCACACAGAAGCCAAAAAACTTTCCTTCCTCTACTAGTAAATCAGTAAAACAGACCAACTCTCCTTCCTCTACTAGTAAATCAGTCAAACAGACCAACTCTCCTTCCTCTACTAGTAAATCAGTCAAACAGACCAACTCTCCTTCCTCTACTAGTAAATCAGTCAAACAGACCAACTCTCCTTCCTCTACTAGTAAATCAGTAAAACAGACCAACTCTCCTTCCTCTACTAGTAAATCAGTCAAACAGACCAAATGTGTTTGGTGGCAAAGGGCCCCTAATTTCCTTGATGGGGAACACGGCTGGCAACACTCCGCGGCACATGACCTAAAGCTAATGTAATAATTTGGCAAAAATCATTTTGCAAATTTCCTAATACGAGCAACATCCTAAGTGCAAACTGGGGTGTGTCCGTGCACAGACGTGGGAGTTCCATGTATAAATGAGCTCCTTCAAAGCAACACCCTTTTCCTTGAAACTTCTAAATGATTTCATGTCGGGCAGACCTTCCCGCTCAAGAACCTCTGGTGTAAACCGCTCCATTCACGACCGGAAAATGTGTTGTTTGCTCTATTGTAGAACAATTACTGAGCTCTGTGAGAACATTAATAATGTGGCTGGCTGATAAAGAATGACTTCACTGCAACATCCGCTAATTACTCAACCCATTTATGCTTGATTGCGCCCTGCTTTGTGTGAGTGAAATGAGCCAATATACTGTAGGTATCCCCGCCTATTCTCACTGCGTGGCTGCTGATGCGCAAAGCCAGCGGTTCTTGTTGCAATTAGGGACCCCAGATTCTCCCTCCTCAGTAAATCGAGGAACTCAGCATAGAAAAAGAGCTTTGCACCCCCCCCCCCCAACCCCCCTTCCTTTTTCTTACCAGGTCCTCTTATTGTCGAAGAAGAGCACAAGGTAGAGCCTCTCCCCGGCCTCCTCTTGCCTGGCATCGCCCAGCCGGAGCACCTCCAGAGGGGGTACAGGGATGGGCACCCCGTTATGCAGCAGGCCCTCCTGAGGCATCTCCGGGTCTATGATCTGCAGAGGGACTCAACAGAATGAGTCAGCAGTCTGTGTGGATTTGATGAGTCAAAGATTTGTGTCTGATGGTGTCGCCGAGATGTTGGACAACCACGAGCAAATTGAAACTTCAAAAAGTATTGTTAGTCTAGGCTAGTATTTAATTGGAAGTGGGGTTTAGGTCTTGTTTTCAAGGCAGCAGCACACATGGACAGTAAACGTATAGTTACAGTATGAAAACCAGCTTGACTGCACAATCCAGATTCTACCGTGTGAGGTGTAAGAGTTTAACAGGCGCTCACCAGTGCAGGGTAAGAGGGGTAGCCGCGACACTTTGCCCACACCAGATCCAGAGGTTCAAGCTCAGCACCGTTTTCACAGGCAAGCACATCGCCACCTGGAAAGACAAGACACCAGTGTTTCAGGGCCTCGTGTTGAAACAGATTTTGAGTGTCTACTTGAGCATGTTCTCATGTACAAATTCCCTTAATTAATGAATAAAATGAACATTAAAAAAGGGTTACAGGCTAGGCATGTGTTTAACTAGTGTACAAGTGTCATTATCAGTGCTAGCTGGATTAGCTCCTCATTGATGAGCACAGAACAAACGCAAATGAAAAATAAAGTGCGTTTGTAAACAGTTCTAAATGACATGTGCCCCTTTCTGGGAAGCCTTCCTCTGACCTGCTCCAGTGTAGTCGGCGTCTCCGTTAACCGTCTCCAGGAAGGGCACTTTGGACAGAGCCGGCTTTCCACGACTCTTCTTAGGGGTGATGCTCTATGAACCGAATCAGAACTAAATCAGTTAGTCCATCTCGGATCCAAAATATAGTGTGTCATGTTCTCCGTACACAAACTCGCAAACTTATAGTTAAACATAAAAATTAAAAACAACGTGCCGATTCTGACTGTCGGCCCCTCTAGGATTTAGCAATCTTTTTTTTTTATAAATTCACATAAAATTCATGGAGGGACTGAACTGTCATATCTGTGTAACTAAAAATAAATATGCACGCTGAAGATGAGGAGTGCTTACATTTCCCTGGGTAACGTTGGAGATGAGCTGCATTCAGAATCAGAGCCACCATCTTTGTGCTTTTTGAAACCATTTGTGAGACCTGAGGAGGAATTTGTCAATGTTAAAGCACAGTTTTACACTTTCAACTAAAACTACCACTCTGGGTTTCACAGGCATTACAGCAGGTAACAAATTGCTTATACAGGCCCTCCACAGAATGGACAGAGAAACTTAGAGCGAGGAGAGGAAAGGAGAGGAAAGGAGAGGGACAGTGAAAGGAGAGAGAGAGAGAGACAGAGAGAGTGAGAGCAAGCATGTATGTGAGAGAGTGTGGGTGTGTCTGTGAGCGGTGTGTGTGTCAGTGAGTGGTGAGTGTGAGGACTGAGCACTGACCTGCCTCCGGCGTGCGGTGAGGCGACGTCTCTCGGTGGCGTTCTGGGCTGCTGCCTCGGCTTGGAGGCCGCTGCTTCTGAGGTGAGGGCGGGGGAGGGGGGGCAGTAGGGGTTTGGGTTGGAGGTGCGGGGGTTGAGTTCACTACTGGGGAGGTCGGAAGGCAATTTGGGGGGTTGATCGAGTCCGCTCCTCCGTTTTGCAGCTGATTGTCTTTCTCTTTCTCCTTCTCCTTCTCCTTCTCCCTTTCCTTATCTTTCTGCAGCTTGGCTCCGTTTTTGGCCTTTTTGAAAAGGACAGAAGTTCGACGGCCCACCCCTAGCGTCACCCGGGGGGGCGTGGGCGTCTCAGGGGAGGAGACCCCGTTGACCAACCCAGGACCTGCGTTCTGCGGTGGGGGCGTGGCCTGGGGAGACTCCTCCTCTTTGGTGCAGTTCTTAGTGATCACTGGGGGTGTCACTGGCGTGTCTGAGCTCTCACTGTTCAGCTTCAGGCGTTTGATTGGATGGCTTGGGGTCCTGGGCTCTGTCGTCATTGGCCGCAAGGTGGGCGGGTCCTGAGGGGCGTCATCCCGCGGGGGGGAATGGACCAATCCCGAGGGCTCCAGGGTTGGAGGGGGCGTGGACTTGGAATCCTCTGATAGAGGTAAAAATGGAGAAATTCCATGGTGTGAAATTCTACCTTTGTATACTCCATATACTCTATATATTACACAGTATCGTATTACAAACCAACCTCTGCAACCAAAGCAAGTTCAGTCAGACAGCTGGTTACCACTTAAAACATTTAAACACAACCATTGCACAATATCCTATACATACAAAGTCTTTCTGTGCAAACAAAAAATTATATCTGAGCCCACAAAGCTGTTGCAAACTATCTTTTTGACCTCTTTACTTACTTCTGCTTTCACACCTAATACAGTTCACTGGAAGTGTGATTTTCTGCGATACTGCCTTAACCAAGAGGGGCTTTGGGAGACTTGACTATCTTGCTACTTTCTGATCCATTGCACTCCAATCAAAGAGGAGCATCACCACACTTAACGGGAGCCAAAGCTCTCACCTTTATCTGATCCTGACAGCGTCTGATCGCCCTCCTTCTCCCTCTCCTCCTCCTCCTCGTCCAGCTCTTCATCCTCCTCCTCCTCCTCTTTGATCTCCCCGTTGTGGGTGTGGCGTGCGGAGGGCTGGCCCTGCCTGAAGCGCACGTTGTGGATCTCCCGGCGCAGCAGGCGGACGCGGCGTGTGCGCGCTCCGCTCGAGCGCATGGACGACACCGTGTCCAGCTTGTCCAGGAGCTCGCGCAGCTGCTCCTCAGCAGACATGTGCACGCGGTTCTCCGGCTCCAGCATAGAGTCCACTGCAGAGCCGAGGACACACAGATGTGAAAAAAAAAAAAAAAAAAAACAGTAGCACACAATGAAAATAGAAAACACAAAAGAAACCCCTATGGTGTAGTACCTTGCCACTGTGCACATCAAAAGAACAAAGAAGCGAAAAGCTCAATCACATGCAGGCATGCCGTCTAATAATCAACCGCCCACTGCCTTTCAGAGAGTTTCAACTGAAAACTGCCCCCCCCCCCAGTGTTCAAGTCTGGGTATTGAAATCTGTGACGTTCTACTGGTCAGACCATGCTACTTGGACTACCAGAGTAAAAATATCAGTCTTATAAATCAACTTATCCATCAATCAAAGCATTGTTACAGCTTGAGCACAAATATGCATGCACAGGACTGTACACAGAACAGTGGAGACCACCGACACCCAAAGTCATTATTGTATTAAGGCTGCCATTATAACCTTAATATAGTATTAAAGAATGCACATGTGTACATTTAAACCGCAACACACACACACACACACACACACATTATGTTATCTGTATGCTCCCGTGGAACTGACTATAACTCTAAACACCACATTCAAGTTCACTGTATCAGACCACTGGCACCAAAACGTCCCCATTTTTCGCAAATCTGACATTGTCTCACTGAGAATTCACACCTTTCACCGAAGCAACACTGCTGAAATGGCTCTCTTTACTGAGAGCGGATTCGTTTCCCCATCTCTGCAGGGGGCACTCACCATCCTCCCAGGTGCAGCGGTAGTAGTCGGTCTTCTGCGGAGACTCCTGCAGGTGCATACCCGTGTCTGGGTCCAGACCGGCATTCTGGGCCTGCCTTTGGGCCTGGCGCAGGATGGCGCCCCCTAGGTCTCGGAGGCGCACTGCGGCCCGGTTGAATATGGTGTCCTTGTTGTTGTAAGCGAGACAGTTGGAGATCATCAGGTTGAAGTCAGCCTCCATGTCGGCGATGGTGTGGTATTTGTGGCCCTCTACTTTGGAGTGCATCATGGAGAAGTCCATTGGATGAGAGATAAACTCCAGGTAGTCAGGGACCTGAGACAAAATTATAAAATAAGCAACATTTTCCAAGAGACGGGTCTACTCCATCAGACTAATAAATATTGATTACAGCTAGCTTTTGTTCAATTACAACATTTCAACGGCCTTCAAAGAAAACACATACAGACAAGATGTTTACAGGTAAATAAGGCAAACTGTTTTGACAAACATTCCAGTGGTGCGATAACCCTTCACCTCACTGCACAGAATGCAGCCAAACAGAAAAACAGATAAACAACACGTAAACAAACAGCAGTCCCAGCCTCGCTGACCTCCTTGAGACTGACGGGCTCTGCAAAAATGCTGCCCGTGTCCTTCTCCTGCAGCTGTTCCAGCGTGGAGCGCAGCAGCACCAGAGACGGGGTCAGCTGCAGCTCCAAGGCAGCCTGATGCACTTTAACCTTTGGGGGGGGGGGGAAGGTCACAAAGGTCAAACCACCAAACAACGGCCAATCCCACAAGGTTTGGTGCAAACTGACATCAATTTCAAAAGAAAGAAAATAGCTCTTGGAGGTATAAATGTTCTTCACAATTTCTGTGGGGGGGGGTGTGAGTGGGACATTACCCTCAGCAAAAAAGAGCTGTACTTTCAGGATTTCTATTACCACAGCACAATCTGGCAATCAGCCTTTCAGAGATACGTTGATGGATGTGTATGCAATAAAAGGTGGTGAAACGCTATTGTTTACAAGCTCTCTTCAGTGTGTGTGTGTGTGTACTAGAGCTGCAACGATTAGTCGACGAAATCGACGACGTCGATTGTGAAAAATTGTCGACGCGTCATAAAATATATATATAAAAAAAAATATATGCCATTTTTTTTTTGGCAGACGCTAGCAGAGCTACCGGTAATTTTCATTCGGCATTGCAATGCACTATAGGAAGTGCGAAATAGTGCATCTTTAACTAATAATAATTGACCATCCTTGAGAAAAATGGAACAGAATCTGCAAATAGCCTTGCATACAAATCATGCACCGTTTTCTTTGCCCTCAGTTCTCGTACCTTCATGTGCTGCATATCAGAAATGGCCGACTGAAAAGCGAATTATTCTGAGACGGCTCATGTTACCATGGAAACAATAAACAAAGCTAGCTTTAGTAGCTGCTGCATATGAGATATGGCTAACAGAAAAGTTGTCATTTTTCTCAATTATGGTCAATTATTAGTAGTTAAAGAAGCACTATTCCAGTATTTCAAAGAGAATGAGCTGTGGGAGCACAAGAACAGTGAGTGTCTAGCAGCAATTATCATAGACATATATGATATATCTATAACTTATAGTAAGGTTTAAGCTTACATGTTGGAAAACAGAACGTCTTATGGAGGATGCTTGCTAACACTATTTCAGTTATGTTAAGTGCAATGTAGTAAATCAGTGAATTATCAGAGTAGCCTGTATTTTCGTTTGTTCTGAATAGTTAACCTCCTCCACATTCTTCAAACAAAAGATTGTAGAAAAAAATATATTTCATGAATTTAATTTGAATGTCACTTGCAGCCCAGTTATTCTTGCGTTATTTTGCACTTGCAGAGGCTTGATTGCTAATTTGAGTTACTTTTAAAACTTTATTTGCACTTTCTCTTTTAAAAGCATATTTGCACTTTAATTTGTATTACTATTTAATGTATGTATTATGATGATTACATTTGTTACTCAAATACATTTGAAATTCAAATTTTGAGTCGTTATTTTAATTTGCTATGGGAAATAATCATTAGATTAGTCGATTAATCGAAAAAAATTGTCGATAGATTAATCGATTACCAAAATAATCGTTAGTTGCAGCCCTAGTGTGTACGAGTATATGTGTGTGAGATACCTGTTCTCGCTTTAGCTTCTCCCTCTTGCGGATGAGCTCCACCAGCAATCTGGCCCTCTCCAGGTCGTGCCTCAGTTTCTGCCAATATTTCCTCTCTTCTCGAACAGCACTCTCCTTCTCATCAGGCTCCTTCTGAAACACACAAACAAACAAATACATTAATATATTTTTATTTATATACACACACACACACACACACACACACACACATCAGGCTCCTTCTGAAACACACAAACAAATACATTCATATATATATACAAATATACACACACACACACGTAGTGCATATTCATGGTCTGACAAATAAACCACTAACAAAGACCTTCATGATATTGCTTATACTCTTGAGGCAATGGGGGAAAAAATGAAAAAGATTTCTATCCATGACTTACTCAATTTGTTCATATGAATATAAAAAAATGCACGTCAATAATTTCTCAAGACTTCAGTGAGATACCTAAATATAACTTGGTCTTGGTTTGCGGAATACATTACAGACAGAATATTAAACAGCACAACAGCCAACTGACCTGTTCTGTATGTCTCTGAGTCTGTAGATTAGAGTGTAGTCGACGAATCAGCGGCACCCCATTGCGTGACTGACGTTTCAGTAACCAATAATTGTGGAGCCTCTGCACGAACTGGTTCTTTCTCTGGATGATGATTCCTTTACATACTGTGTTCAATCTGTCAAAAAAAAAAGTCAATCAAAACGTTATGTTTATATCTGTAACGCCTAATCAAATGTAACTCAACACTTAACGCACTCATCTGTACCAAACAATCAACACTTCACATTTCGTTCATTCTACACATTTTCTTGTACCTGTGCTTCATGGGAATTGGACTCAAGAGTGTTGAGTCCAATCAACGCATACGAATGTTATGGTCTCTTTTCTTTTGTTAACCAATAGTGCTTCAAATTTCTCACATTATTTCTCGTTCTCACTATAACTCCTGCTTCTGGTGTTATCCCTCGCTGCATTTTCTTGCCAGGCTACCTGTCAGTCACTCAGTGATGTCTATAACTGCACAATAATCAAGTTATGACAAGTATGTAGAAATGAATATAATGCATGGTTTCTTTACACTTCACTCTTCTAACAATGAGGAAATATTGGGCGGCTGACCTGTGGCTGGGAATCTGGGCCACAGTGACCAGCGGTGTAGCCACCATCTTGGATGCCTCCTCCTGGTTCTTCTTCCCTTTCTTCTTCTCCTGCTGCTGCTGTTTGGAGTCCTTCTTTCCCCCCTTCTTCTGCTTCTTCAGGTGGGGCGTCTCCGTGTATGCGCTGCATCCTCGCTTCGCCCGGTTCCCCAGCACCCTCCCCGACTCCTCGTCATCCGAGGTCCCGCCCTCGAGCGCCGGGGGCGAGTGCGAGTCGCAGAACGCCGTCTTCTTGACGGAGAAGGTGGTGCCGTTGACGGTGGTCTCGCGCACCGGGTCGATCTTCATGAAGAGGCCGGCGCGCTGTGCGCAGGTGACGTGGAAGGCCGTGTAGCAGTTAGCCTTGTGGCACTGGATAGAGGCGCCGCGGCCCTTCTGCTTGCACAGGTAGCAGGTGAGCTTCCAACGTGCCGGTGGGATGTTGTCAACGCCCTCCACGGGCTCCAGGAACACGGTGTTGGCGAAGCACACCTCAGGGATCCAGATGGCGCAGACTACGTGCGCCCAGCGCCCGTCGCTCGTCTGCTTAAAGGCGCCTCCGCGGTTGGGGCACAGCACGCAGTCGACGGGACGCGACGGCGACTGCAGGCAGCAGCGGCACAGCCACTGGCCCTCGGGGATGTAGGGCACGCCGTAGCACTCCTGGTGCACGGCCAGGTTGCAGATGTCGCAGAAGAGGATCACGTTGCTGTTCAGGCACTCGTCGTCCAAGCACACGCAGCAGAAGGCGTCCTCGTCAATGGCGCTTTGCGAGGGCGCCTGGCTACGCGACTCCAGGAAGGACTCCTTCTCTAGGCGGTCCATCAGCAGCTCGAAGACGTCTGCTGACACCGAAGCCTGGCTGTCCGAGGCGCGCTTGTCATTCACCATCTCCAGCCACGCCACGTCCTCCTCGTCCATGTCGTACTCGGCATCCGCTTCCAGGTCCTCTACCGACTTCTCCATGTAGCGGTAATAGGCTGTGGGCAGCGGGTCGGCCTCGACGGGAGAGAAGGTGTCCATTACACGGAAGATGGGCTCGGGGAGTTGGCTGGGGCCGTGGGGCTGTGTGTTTGACTGAGTGTGAGAACTGTTGTTCTGAGACGCAGCAGAAGACGACAGCGAGTGCTTGGCATCTTTCCTGCGACCTTTGTTCCCCGTGGACTTGCGTCCGGGACACGCCACAGCGACCGGGGCGGGCTGCTCGCTGTTCTCCTTGTTGCTGTTACACTCCGCAATGTCCTGAGCCGTCATCTCGTCTTCTGTGATGACCGGGAGCGGGTCGAAGATGCTAATGCGGTGAAGACGGCCCTCCAGGTCCACCTCCACCATCTTCTGCGCTTGGGCGTAGGTTAGCGTCTCCCGAGCCGGGGACACCTTGCGATTACTGTATGGGGACGGGGACGGGGGCGGCTCCCTGGTCCTCCCCCCCGGCCCTCGGCTCCCTGGTCCTCCCCCCCGGACAGCTGCATCTGCCCGCTGCCTGCCTCCCAAACCCCCGGCTGGGTTTCCCCTCCTGCGTGGCTTTCTCATGGGCCCCTGACCACACACCCGTCTGTGCCTCGACCTACACCTGGACAACAGCAGGGGATGTCATTCACCACATGCTTAAAAAGTCATCAGACCTTAATTGTCAAATATAACAGTCAACATTCACCAGAGGCATTCAAGGACAAACATAAGCTGAGACAGTGTGAAAATGAGATAATTTTAACCAAAATAATAATAACCAAATATAAGATCACCTAATGATGTAATTTTTTTTAAATGTCATTATACTATGTGAAATATCCACTCATCTGTGGGCACAACAATATCCTATACATAGAAAGTACACAAAACATATATATGCATGGGAGCCACCTTGCTAACGGATATCATCCCACCCAGAAGACATCTAATGCTAAATTGGCTTTATACTACGGCTCAACATTGCTTTTATTTGGTCGCATAACAGTCACACGTGTGTTCGCTAAATCACGGACAAATAAGAAGTCTGTTCCTTTAAATTTATGGCGCGCTCGGTTTAAGAGACGGAAGCGGTCACGGATCAGCCGGGTATCTGCAAATATTCCACATTTAGGTGATAGTCTCGAAAAGACGCCACATCTCTTTTAAACTCTCTCAGACATCTAAGGTGAAAACATTAACCTTCACTATGACATTTGTGTAGTCACTCTGCTGAGACCACATTTAGAATGTAAGGCAGGTGCTAAAGTAACGTATTAGCTAGCCAACACATAACCAACGTTTGATTGATGCACGTCTTCCGTGCCAACTCTGTAGTCTGCCATGAAAAGTCCAACTAAAACTAAATTGTGGTCCTATTAAATATTACTCCTATAAAAGTACAAACGTGATGAGAATGGATCGAACCTGCAACCAATCGCATAGCATTTAGCTAGCAGGCTTAGGTAAAGTTAGTTGGGAATGTAACCTTTGAATGTGGTGAATATGCTGGAAAGCTAGCTAGCTACGTAACACAGCTACCTAGTCTTCTGACATCAGTTTACCAAGCCAATCAGTATTATTCTCTTGTTAAACACGCAGAACAATCTGTTGTGTATTTCAAGAGTGACATAGCCGTGTAACATACTCACAGGTTTCATCCCAATTCGCTGTAAATCAACTTTGTTCTTGATAGCGTCTAGCTAGTTATCTTAAAATCGGTTGATAGCTTTGCTAACAGCGGCATATCTGCATTAAATCAACGAATCGGCGCCTATTTTTCTGTATAGCCGACATTAAATACAGAGTAGTAAGACAGGTACTGGCACATACTCTCCAATATAATCCCCACAGAACTGGCACTTTGATGGCTCCCCCAATGTGTGTATCACTTCTCGGATCAAGGCCAAACTCAAAGTGTGTTTTTATTTTTGCTATTTTGGAGGCGGGGCTAACGTTAGCCTGCTAGGCAGATCAGTGGGGGAAGGAACCCTGGACCTACTTCCAATTTAATATAACAATAATCGAACATTAGTCGATACAAATCCTTGACAATAGTGCACGATGTGAAACAACGAATCGGTGTACCGCTACTCCAGTCACTTTTCCAATGACATATAACTGTTAATTACAGCTCACATTTCTCTCAAACTAGACATCCAATTTCTTCATAACTTTACCAACCTAACACCATCGACAACCAATCAGCATTCTGCACACAAGCATGGAGCCAGACTCTGACCAATCACCGCAAATACAAGTGTTGACTCTGAAGCAGCTTATGTTGCGCGCCCTCAATTCTAGAACGAAGTGTCAGCCATTTTTATCGTTTACATGTACTTAAGAAATTTCCACAACATTCACGAGTTCCTCCTGAGCAAGCCATTACATTGTATGCCATTCTTATCAATTCGTTCAATTCTGCAACGACTTTCGAACGAAGGGCAGGTCTACAGCTAATGACACGAACACCTACCTACTTTAGTGGCATAGCCTGTTTGCTGAGAAGCTACCTAGCTAGTGTAGCGAAGTTACTGCTAGCGACAGCTAAGGCATAAACCATCACGAGTTTCTCGATAGAAAGCTAGCACACCATTGGATAACCTGTTATTTAGCCGGGCAAATGTTTGCTCTTGGCTTATTAGCAGACTGCGCATTACTTGACATTGACAAGCGTACAGTAAAGCACTATATTACAATCTCGGTGAGGTTTGGTCATTCCCAACACACTAGTTAACGATTAGCTACAACTTATAAAATACCCCTTACCTTGTGTGTCAACCACAGCTCGGCAACCGGGCGTAAACTCCTAGCAAGCACAACTATAGCTAGCTAACTAGCTAAAGCCTTTTTCGAGCTAGCTATCTTGCTGCGCCCGGTCCGAAAAGCCGGCGATTTTTGGTGATAAAGCGTCCTCTGCACTTCAATCTTCCATTATGCATTCGACCAAACGTTTTCTGTGTGAACATGAATCCCTAGGTGTTTATTTTGACAGCTGTTAAACTGTTTAACTGTCGGGGTTACTGAGAGTGAAACTGGTGCTACTTGCTAACTAAAATGTAACAGTACTGCCTTAGCAAGCTAGCTATGGCTACGGATAGAGAGAGCGGAGCTTTCAGTCAAGATAGCAAGAACACGCCCCTTAGGAACAGAAAAGCAACCTCTCTCGTGCATCAGCTGTACAAACGAAGTGGTCTTGTAGAAATTTAGGAACAAAACGTTTAAATACATCGGCATACCTGCATCACACACGGATTGCTGCATATCTTATGTTGACTGTTCACAATAACATTCGTCTAGTGACACAATTTCGTTCGGGTAGCGAAACACCCTGCTGTACCTTTTCGCTGACGGGCTGTCATTACACGCAGGGATGACTCAAGGCACACTCATGTGTTTTCGACTCAAACATTCTCTGGAACAAATTGTGTAGATATATAGTGGACACATTATTGCATATTAAAATGTAAGCTTCTTGATAAGTGTATGTATCAGGGACATTCGGTCATATGTGAATTTTGAAATCGAAACAAACAAACAAAGAATTACAGAAAAGGAACCTAACACTAAATTAATGTACAGCTTTTTTTTTTTATCAACAATGCTGTTGGCCTGTGTGCGTTAATTAACATAATTGCACAACTGTGTGGGAGGTGAATGAATGTGTTCTTCGAGAGTCAATTGCAAAGGAACATAGGCGGTATGTGTGTATCCCCACCACCTCTATTTATGACCGAGCCTCTGAAGACTTTGTTATGCAGGCACATTTGTTTTGCGGTACATTTGCATTTCAAACGTTGGCGCCTGTTTCTCAACTTTTAAAAAGATACTCTGGTACCACAGGTAGGCTAACCTCTCCACTGTGCCTCGTGCTTTTCTTGATAATTGGTCAAAATCTTACATGATAGCATAGGGCTGTCAGTTTTAAATAAACAGACACATGAGACATACAGTCACTGTATTTATTTAAAAAAAAAAAAAAAACAGCCCCCTTCCCACCATGAGCACAAAAACATGTCATACATTTTCATTTTTCAGATGTGACTCAGTATCCAGAAGGTAATTAGCTCCTTTACTGTCTTGCACAAAATTTGAGCACAGATATTTGTTTAGATTACCATTTAGTGTAAAATCTTTGAAATCATTATGTAATGGTCAGTGTATTTCGCCTTTTGGAGTCCCTTCTTGGGAAAGGTACAAAGCTCCTCACTTCCTTGAAAGATAAGCCTGAAAAAAGAAACCCACTAGTATTAATAGTTAATTTCAGAAGTTAACTTATAATGTCTAAGCAAACAAACACTATATTTCACAAACACATGGACTCATGGAGTCAAGTGACACATTCAGTGGCATAATCAGATAGATAAGAAAAAAGGAACAAAGAAAAAATACTGTTCAGAAATCAGTACAAAAAAGATACTACCCGTGCACACAGGGCATATGACTAGGCGTAATTCGTTCTCATTGGGATTGAATGGGAGACGAAATTCCTGCTGTTTGCCCGTCACGGCGAAGAATACGCCTCTGCATCCGATTCAAAGTTGCCGATTCTTTAACTTTATGCAAATGTAAACCACGTGAGAGCCCCTCAGTTCGGTGTGTGTGATTTGGAAGCCTATGTGGGTAGACGAAGCGTAGACCCCTAGACGATCGGCCTACCGGATGTCATTCTAGAATGTTGATTGGTTAAGACTAGTAACTTGGCAGGAATGGAAAGCTCAATTTATTTGTTCAGAGTAATCAGAAAAATCGAACCAAGATGGCGGAGTCTCGGGAGTCTGTTACTGGGAAATATTGTATGTGAATAAAGGTTTCTACACGACTTTTTATATGCTAAACGAATGCTGTCAGGTCAAAGAATATTTTAGGTCTTAACTGAAGCTCTCGACCATTATTGTTAGCTTGCTGCTAACACTTTAACTGAAAATCCATTAGAACACATAGTATCTATCTAGCTGCTTATAAGTTACATATAACGTTAGTATGCTGATATGAATTATATGGTGTTTCTGTAGAACATGAGTTTGATTGTTGTTTACTTTGCTCATGAACATATTTGTGGCAAATAATCCACTAACTAGCTATTTAGCTCTTTAGCTTCCTAGCCAGCCAGGCGATGTAGTGCAACTGAACTTGCAACTTGCACCCTCCCAAGATGAAATTTCACCTGACGAATTACCTGGTCATATGCCCTGTGTGCACGTACAGTTAGGCCTAAAAAAAAGATGAAAAAGCAGACACTCACGCCTCCACTCCTCTAGGGGCAATGTTGCATTGTCATGGCTGTCATCATATGGCAGTGGTTCAGGGCAGTCCTCGGGATCCCGCAGGCCATCAAAATATGGGTGCTTCAGGGCCTCTTCAGCAGTGATACGGGCTTCTGCATCCAGTACCAGCATCTTTTCCAGTAACTCAACAGCTATAATGAATTCATGACATAAGATATAATATAAATGTATACACTCTAAAGGCACCAACTTAAATCTAAAGGAGATTAATGCCAGTCCAAGGACTTGAACTATGGGGACACTACGTGATACGGGTGGCATTTGGAATCATCACCCATTGCAAGGTTGTATACCAATTTAGGTTTTGAAGCAGTCAAAGCCTGAAGAGCCAACCTAGTTCTCTAGATAGCTGATCAAACTGAATCTTGGGTGGTCAACTGTGTAAAAGGTATCACTGAGACCAGATACTCTAAAAGCTACCTTAAACCTGATACATAGTAGTGCTTACTGTGTCCACTTGTAATGACATCTCCACCTAAGAATGATTTGTCGCGACATGACTCCAAACTGTATACTGAACAATATCTTTGGCAAAATTAGACAACTATAGCCTACTAAAGTATTCATTCATAAGTGGTAAACCTCATGTTGTTACTTTGTGGTTGAGTGAGATTTGACCTTGTAACTGGCCTAACAGCTAAAAGTGTCTAAAACAAACAACTTAAGGGTGTCTCTCAGTTGGATTCAGGCCTTGAAGGTAGAAGTTTCTAAAATGTGGCCATCTACTGTCTCTGAGCCATTGCTGCTGTGTCCATCAGTAAACTTACTTTTTAGCAGTATAATGGTTATTGTTTCAATTCACATATTTCCAACTGTTTTTTTGTTAGAAGGAACATTTTTGAATAACTGTGGATCTCCTGTATTTCTTTCCTTTGTATTTGCTTTTTTCCCCTCAGACATAAATACTGGCACAGCTGTTACTTTGTTAGACACCTGTACATAACACTTCATAAGAGATATCCACTCACCCTTTGGACTGGCCCTGGGAAACAATGCAGAGAAGTCTTTCCGAGGGAAATTTGGGAGAGAGGCCACGTACGTTTTTGCCTGTTCCACAAAAAAAAAAAAAAATTCAACAGCAGACCCAACCTTGAGCCATTTTAGTCATTGCAAGACTGGTAAGTCATCAGAAAAGTATCTGATGTGACTGTGGATAAATAGCTGTACCTCCTGACTGTCCAATTTTTTTATGAAATCTGGTCCAGGTACTCCTGTTACTTTCATAATCTGTGTAATCTGATCCATGTCTGAGCAGCAAAAGTTAAAGATTACATTTAAAAGAAAGAGCAACACTGCATATAACAAGTTACAAGCGACAAACTAGTAAGGAAACTAGTGCAGTATTTGTTTTTTGGTATTGAAAAATTCAAACATTTCAACAACATTCACTTCTCTTATGGATTCTATGCATTACAATTCTTTGTTTTAGACAAGTTTTGATAGAAGTTTGCTGTAATACTTAAAAAAAACTTATATAGCGCTTTTCTAGGTACCCAAAGACACTTTACATAGGGCAAAGACAAACAAAACAAAATTGCTGTCAATTCAAAACAAAAGATCGTACTTGTAATCCTTTATATGTACTAATGCAATTAATCATTATACTCAGCAACATGAAGAGGGTTTGAAACTGAGGTTTGAAAAGGTCCAGACCCAGTGCAGTTAGCCTTCTCTTCTGTCACTGACACTCACTCAGGTGTCACACTCACTCTTACAATAGAGAGGAAGTCAAATGTGAAACTGCTTTCACTGACAAGTTTCAGTTGCATGTCTAAATTACATGAAAAAAAGGCCTTTTACTCAGGATAAGCGATATGGCCATGAGTGTATTTAAAAGTATGCAAAAATGAAGCCAAAGCACTAATGTTATGTAATGTAATGTGAAATTGTGAATGCACACAGTAATGACATTTTCCATAGTTTGTTTCACATTCTGTGGGTAAAAATAAGACATGGCATCTTTGATTCATAGGTTATGTTCAAACTGAATGTAAATACCAGTCAGATAACGAGTAGGCATGCATGAAAAGTTGTTTTGCATTCAGGCAGTGTAATTCATGGTAGGTTAGAAGTCATAACTCCATTCCCATCTATCTCAAAACAGTTTATATGAACAGTTCCAATCTGGTTTCCGTCCCCGCCATAGCACTGAAACGGCCCTTCTGAAAATCACCAACGACCTCCTTATTGCAGCTGATTCCGGTTTACTATCCATCCTCATCCTCCTTGACCTGAGTGCGGCCTTCGACACAATCTCCCACACCATCCTCCTCAACAGATTATCCTCCATCGGCATCACTGGCATCCCCCTTGACTGGTTCCACTCCTATCTCTCAGACCGCACTCAGTTCATCCAACTCAAATCCTTCCGTTCCCAACCGTCCCCTGTCTCCTCTGGTGTCCCCCAGGGCTCTGTCCTGGGTCCTCTCCTTTTCATTACTTACCTCCTTCCCCTTGGCCTTATTTTCCGTAAATTCAATATTCTTTTTCATTGCTACGCGGATGACACCCAGCTCTACCTCTCCACCAAGCCCAACTCCATTCTTCCTCCCTCATCCTTGACAGATTGCCTTTCTGCACTTCATACCTGGTTCACCTCAAACTTCCTCAAACTTAACAGTGATAAAACCGAAATCCTTTTAGTCGGTACTAAACCCACTCTACTCAAAGTTGACAGTTTTTCCCTCTCAATTGACAGCTCCATAGTTTCCCCCTCCCCCCAGGTAAAGAGTCTGGGTGTCATCGTCGACGGCTCACTCTCCTTCAAATCTCATATCAACATCTCCACCCGCACCGCCTACTTCCATCTCCGTAACATAAATCGCCTCCGTCCCTCCCTCACCCCCACACCACCTCTATTCTTGTACATAGCCTTGTCACCTCCCGTATCGACTACTGTAATTCTCTCCTCTTTGGTCTCCCCAGAAATCCCTCCATAAGCTCCAACTGGTCCAGAACTCAGCTGCCCGTATCATCTCCCTCACCCCCTCTTTCCACCACATCACCCCCATCCTACAGCAACTCCACTGGCTTCCAATTCACTTCCGTATCAACTTTAAAATTCTTCTTCATACTTTTAAAGCCATCCACAACCTTGCCCCTCCTTACCTGTCTGACCTCCTTCACACTGCCACCTCCACCCGCTCCCTCAGATCCTCCTCTTCCATCCACCTAACTGTCCCCTCTGCCCGGCTTACCACCATGGGGAGCAGAGCTTTCAGCCGCTCTGCTCCCAAACTCTGGAACTCACTCCCACCTGACATCCGAAACATTGACTCCTTCCCTCAGTTCAAATCCTCTCTCAAAACCCACCTTTTCAGGATTGCATTCTCACTGTAGTTGCCATGCTGTTTTTACTTGCACTTTTAATTTTAATTGTTTTGTTATTTGTTTGCTCCTGTTTTAAATTGTAAAGCGTCCTTGAGTGACATGAAAGGCGCTGTGAAATAAAATGTATTATTATTATTATTAATAAGGCCCTGGGAGGCTGATAAGGCGTAAGAGGATACAGTCTTTTCCTTTGAAGAGCGTCTTCCCATTGATCATCTCTGCCATGATGCAACCAACAGACCAGATATCCACTATGATGGAGGGAGATGCATACAAATCCAGTTCAACACAACACCATTCACAAACAACAGGCAATCAGAATCACCAAATAATGAATTCTTATTTTCTTGGTTATTCCAGATATTTCCTAAATGCATTATAAAATGTAGAAAGGAAGGAAATGACTAAAACCTAGAGGAGAGGGTTGTGAAATTCACATATATAACATATAAAAATCATTTTCAATTGTACATTTTTGGATAATTGATTTTAAGGTATAAAAATAGAAACGTTAAAGACTCATTTTATCTTTTGCAGTCCTACTATTCAGGAACTGAAATTCTATTAAATCTGTAGCCTACTTCATATATTGAATGAATGTCTCTTCATGTGCTGAAATATGAAAAGTATAGGTGTCATCCTCTACACTGTCCAAATAAAGCGTCAAATTCAATCACAAAATGTACTACTGTGGAACAAAGATGAGCAAAGATGAATGTGGGCCTTTGGGTGTTTATTATAGGCAGATGATACATTTGTTGTATCTTACACTGCCTTGTATCTTTGTTGTATCTTACCATCCCTTTTGGCCGTTGCCAATTTGTTTCCTGTGTGTTGGGTAGTTGTTTAACAAAGGACAAAGAAGGGAAAAATGCAAATAATGGTCCTGCAGAACTTCTGGTGTATTAACGAGCTGAGGTTCTAGAAAGTGCTATAGTTTCTATATTAGCATTAAAGAAATTTGAAAAGGATAAAGAACCACAAAACTACTCATAACATCTGAGCCTCCCCCACATCGCTAAAAGCCTGAAAAGTAAGGTTCTCAGTAATAGTAAGTTGTCTTGCCAGTCTGGGTGTAGTGCATCCAGTTTAGAATGACCTCGGGGGCGCGGTACCAGCGTGTCACGACATAGCCCGTCATCTCCGGCTCAGCATGCCGAGCCAAGCCAAAATCCAGAATCTGCATTGACATCAGTTCAAATCATCCACATCATTTAATGCTGCTGATAAACAGGCATGTTACTATGAGGTAAAAAGAAATGTGTGAAAGGTAACTGCGTACCTTCAGCTCACAATCCTGATTTACAGCCAAATTACCAGGTTTGAGGTCCTAGGAAAGTGAAGTGTCAAAAAAGGGTGGGGCAGTGATTACATGTCATGTGGTGAGTCGCACCTTCAAGGAATTACCTATTGCCAAAAATGAGAATCTCTAATGGGGCAGGCTTAGAGTGTGGTGTGTTGATAGTCACAATTGGCCATGCCATGCCAACACCATGCCATAAATGGGAGGCATAATGAATCCTTCAACAAAGTAGGGCAGCTTATGCAATTGCAAACTTGTACAGACATCATCCCGTTTGTCAACAGGTAGGCTATTACTATTATTGAAAGGCAATACAAATACATTTCCTATCAAACGATGATACTGAGTTACTGTCCAAGATAGCCTTTACATTTAGAATCAAATGCAGAATGTATTCTCCTCTCTTTGTTTATGGCTATGGCTATCGATGCTATCCAGACATAAGTTTCATTACAAGACATTCCTATCTTGGCTGCCAGGCACGGGCTGTACGCCAGTTTGCAACCAAAAAAAAAAAGTATTTAATTAGGTTTATGGTGCTGTCGCCTTTGTTAAGCCTAGCAAACACTTTAGGAAAGAGCTGGAACATTGGACTCTTACATTACTAAACACATTCTTCGACAGTATTTTACTAACTAAGATGTGCCATCTCTAGAGAAAAAACAGTACCGTTTCACTTTAAATCCAAAATAAATAAACAAATGAACATTGTCATAGACAGATGCATTTTAACGAGTTGTCAATCTCACTTACCCTGTGAATGATGCCTGCACTGTGAATGTACTGTGAGGATGACAGACAGGGAGAATTGCATAAGATGTTGTGCATGAACCTTTTTATGTTTTACAAATAAATCTAACTTCTGGCCAATGACCATTTGTAATATGTGGACCTGACAGCCCAATAAGGTTGTGATAACAGTGTGTGAAACGTTTGGCTGTGGTCATAGGCACGAGGCCAGAGGTTGAGTTTTATACAACATTTCTACAACTGACAGATTGAGTTTGAAGACACCAGATTGTGTTTTCTTTCGTTTGTCCCCATTTTATCTAGTCATTCATTCATTTATTCAGCAAGATATATTTCCAGCCTGAATTTTTTTACGCCGTCAAGTGTTGCCAAGCAACGAGTACTGTCACTCTGCAGCCAAGTTGAGTCAGAAAGGCTATTTGTGCACATTCATTTGTAAACTGTCTTTACGATACATGTTCTCCTACTCCATTTTCTCCCTTTCCTTACTCGAAAACTGTCAAATGTAATGTTCTAAAATCGCTGCCTGCTCTCTGCTCTGCTCTCTCACTTTGAATGAAAGAAATGTTAATGTCGTACAATTCAACAGTTAAAGTATATCAAACGTGGAATGATTACTAGCGGTGAAGAGTCTGAGTGTGATTGTGCCAGGATATCCCCACTCATGGAATGCCTCTTGTCCAATCAAAAATGTATAAATCGTTAGACCGAAGCTAACTGTTGTATAAAACACTTAAATCACTCTAAGGTTCTGCTCAATGAAAAAATAAATCATCATACTCCTGTAGGAACATTGGTTAACCTTTGTCCGTGCAGTATGCCTGAGACATTAAAATGTGAACATTATAGTACTATAAATTATAATTCAATTCAACTCTTGCCACTTGTCACAAACACAACTGAGTTTCAGCCAAACCTTGAGTCCACAAAGCATCTGATACACAAGGAACTGGATTCGGTCCTCTGACAGAAGTCCCCGCACTTTAGACAGGTCTGTGAACATGAATGGCATCACCAGATAGCTGTAACAAACATCAAGGGTTATGAATTCACATAAATAACATATTAAAAAAATCATTTTCAATTGTAAATGTTTGGACAATTAATTTTAAGGCATAGAAATAGAAAAGTTTAAGACTCATTTTATCTGTTGCAGTCCTACATAACCTATTCAGGGACAGAAATTCTATTAAATCTGTCGCCTACTTCATACACTGAATGTCTGTTCATGTACTGAAATATGAAAAGTATAGGAGTCATCCTCTACGCTGTCCAAAGAAATCACATGCGGAAGATTTAATTGCCTTGTCTTCACTGCTTTTAGTCAAAAGAGGTCAGCTCTGCTCTGTGTGATTTCAATGGCTGCTTCATGCTAGTGTCAAGCTATCCGTTACTTTTTTTGGACTCGGCTATTCTTAGGTTTACTCCATTTGCGCAAATGTCTATATTCACGCCGTTGGCATATTACATGCACCATTTCAGTTTTAAAATATACTACAACACCTGAAAGATCAATAGATTGAGTTTAGAAGAATCTTCGTTGAAAAGTCAGACCCAGTCTAAAGCCCATAGACGCTGACATTTTTCTCCCTGTCTATATTTTAAAGCTTAATAAATACACCATTGCACATTTATAATACACTACCCCACCTTAAAGATCAATACATAAATAAGTAACTAAATCTATGGGCGTATTTTAGAGAAATCTTTGTTTAAAATTCTTGAAGGGAAAGCATAATGCACAGGCCTGTCTTTTTGACAATGTTATTACTTAGCCTGTCCAAGACACAGTGCTTCATTACAAATAACAGTAGGATACCCATACCCAGGATCAGTCGTGTGTGAATAGGTAGCAAAATGTCGGCGTCTATGGGCTTTAGACTGTTGGTCAGACTTTTAAATCTATTGGTTTTGTTCATTCTTTGTGAATCTTTCTGGTGTGGTAGTGTATTACAAAACGTGAATAAGGACATTTGCGTGAATAACTTCAAATTCGAGTGAACTGAACTGTAAACACAAGAATAGCTGAGTCAAGAAAGAAAAGCGACGGATAGCTGGGCGCTGGTCGTTCTCATTTGGAGGATCCTGCTCCATACATTGATCCTCCATAATGGATATGCTACCAGATTAAGCTATGTTTTACAACGAACAACCAAGTCTTACAATTCAACATTTGGTGCTGTTGATTAAAGGTACAGTCTATGATTCTAATCCAATAGACTTTTATTGTCAGATACAGCACAGTCCTGGTGCTGTAAATGAGAAACAAACACAGTGGCTTGGACCTAGCCATAAACAATTCAAGCCAACCAACATGTTGTTTCAGGAGCATAGAAGGGAGGGGTGTAATTTGATTGGCTGTTGAGCTGTAGTATCAACAACCTTTTCTCAGAATTGCAGACTCCATCTTTAAGAGAATCATCCATACTTCTGTCTAAGCATGCTGAACTTTTGGACGTACTCCAGTACTGTGTTTGCAAACCTTTCAAGTCACTAGCGTGCTGTGCTGTCGAGAATGTGGCTATATAACTGGGCGTGACTCACAAATCATGGAAGTCCTCCAGACAGGTCGCAGGTGTGAACACATCCACGAGCCCAATCACCTGGGCAGCAGGGATATGAGAAATCAGAGCATGAGGTGGACAGAAAGTGCATCGATGACATCACTCGTTTTATTGCTGGGTCCTGTCCTGGCCCTTGGAATGATTCATGCTCTACTATGCAGTGTTCTTGTACGAACAACACCTTGCCTAAAGTCAGGTGATTAAACCAAACACTGCAAACAATATACTCTATACAGGGCCTACTGCAAAAATATTAGAGGGTGGGAGTTCCCCCGGTGCTAGTATTTGAGAGAAGAGAAATAGTAATATTGTGTAGCCTACTTACATTCTCATGCTTCATGTGTTTGAGAAGTCTCAGTTCCCGATACGCTCGTTTTGCGAATATCTCTGACTGGAACGGACGATGTAGCTTCTTGATGGCCACTTTCTCTTTGGTCTTATCGTTTTTTGCGGAGCTGAGATGAAAACCGAATGCAAGGTTAGTTCCAAAATATACTCCATTGCATTCTATCGTTACAGTATGGGGCTTAGATTTAGGCACAGAAGTAGCCTACTTGCAAGGACGTCAAGTGGGCTAACGGACGACAACTCATAAAGTCTAAACAACGATAAAGTCTACCGTAAAATGTAAAGATCAACGAGACAACACTGCATAGAAATGAAGTAAGATAACACGTTATCAACTCAAAGAAGAGTACTGTGTGAGGGGCAAAAGTTTCACTATGCTTGAACAGCTTTGAAAGTAGCTTAAGAATATTATGCAACAGTTTCATTTTTAAACGGGGGGAAAAAACATATCAAATGTACGCCTGCCAACACTAGATGCAAGCGTCTGCTTTACACTGGTCTTTCTTCAGGAGCATAGTAAACACTATCTGCTTCCCAGTTGTCCCAATTGTCAAGTTACAGTGCTCGAAAAATGACGACTCCATAACTGAAAACCAATAGATCAACAACAGAGGTGGAGACAACTCACCAGACGGTGCCGTACGCTCCTGTTCCGATTTGCTTCAGAGATTTGTATTTGTACGGCACTTCCCATACTGTACTGTTGATTTCTTCACTGCCGAACTGCAGTTGTTGGGGTTCCATTTGTTATGGAGAAATACGACATAGAAGCCGTCTGGGAAAAGCCTACTGCTCAAGTGAAGAAATCGGTCGAAACGGATGGACCGAATGTAACACCTCCCACGCGGCAACTCTGCATTCGTTTCAGTTTGGATGATTAAAAGGTCACAACTGACAGTCTCACTTTATTATGCACACATTTGCGTCCAATATTTACTGTAGTTCTTCAGTCCGAGGAAGCCCATGGGTACACATACAAAATAGTACCAGAATGTATGCATTATTTTTGGTTGTGTACACAAGCCATCCCCGGTGAGCCACTTAGCGCATAGAGGCGATGATTCACCCACCCTCCCACTCACATTTTTCATTCTACCGTGTGCAGGTTTTGACAAACACGATTTCCGCTCACAGCCTCTGCCTGTAGCTTCTTGAACAGTTAATTAGCCTACTCTATCTTAACCTGTTGGTTCCTTGTGTGATCACAGAGGATCTAAATACAATGTAGCTGTACAATGCCTGATGGTTTGGCGATGGTTGGTCCAAATGTAGATCTACTGTAAATTTTAGCTGCGCAACTTTTGAAAATGCCGGAGCACGTATCAGACACATGCAGTACTGGTGCAACAAGTCGGCTGTAAGTGTAAAGATGACAGATGCTTAGACTAAGGAGCCTAAGGCTACATCTTCACAGGACTATTTGGAGGCGATGCTCTCAAAAATTGATTTGCTACCTATTCACACACGACTGATCCTGGGTCATTTACAGACACGACCCTCATTCTTTTCCTCTCTAAAAAGATGCATGTTGCATGTACATACATTGACCACTAGATGGTGGTGAATGAGTAGATTTCGATTTTCTCCTGGAGGTCCTTGTCAGGTGCTCATAATGTTAACACATAGGCTATAGTCCCTGGGCCGTTGTACTGAACCGCATTCTGCACTCTGCCGAAAAGGCCATTCAGCAGCAAGATGCAAGAATATTGCATGTTTTGATGTGAAAAGCCACTCGACAAGTTAGTTAGATGTTTGTTAAAATACAATTTTGCACAATTGCTCCTTTTCTGCAGCGTATCAACTTAGATAGCCTTGAAGAGAGAAGCAACAGCATGTTTTCTATCAATACAAAAGGGGGTGCTGCCCCCTCAGTTTTTGCCTGGTGAAATGGGTAAGAATCCGACAAATTAAAATCTTGCTCATACTAAACATACAACTTAACCTTAAATGGGACGTTTGGGTTTTAAACAAGTCAATATCCAATGCCAGTCACAGAATCCAAGTTTACTCATACTAGATGGTGTGGGAAGAAAACAGATTGTATCCAATCACGTTCCATTCCCAGTGAAGGTTCAGGCTGAGCTCCGCCCTCCAAAGCCTTCACCATGTCCTCAACGGCAATGAAATGTCAATCAGAAACATCAGTGACTGAAGCCTTCTCTTTTTTTGGTATAAAGTGACGGAAAATGCTAACAACCTTAACGGTTAGTTGGCTAATTCACTTCATTGGGGAAGTTATGTTCGCCAAACCATATTTGCTGATGTTGACAAGTAAAATATGTAATGGATTCATCTCGGTCAAACTTTATTTGGATGGCCCCTTATAGATGCTCATATTATAAACAAACTATCTGTTGAAACTCTATTAACTACAATTCATGGTTAGGGTTAGGGGTTGGGTTTGATTAAGGTTATGTTAAGTGAACAATTAGAAAGACCGAGCTTGAATTTCAACGAACCATCTGTAAATTCTCTATAGACTGACTGTCCAAATACAGTGTTATCTTTATCTCTTCTTTTAGTGCCATTGCTTTGATAATAATCTTGTTTTGCCGCAGGCTATAACATGCAGGTTATGTAGCCCTATAAGTTATGACCGAATAATGGTTTGCAATATGCTATGCAGGAAATATATGGTGTCTAGCTAGCATCAATACAATCCATTTTCTCGGGTCCTTTTCTTTGGTCCTGTTGAGAATGAAGAACTGACTCATAATGAGTGTAAGAAGAGTTTTATTTTGTGTCCCAGTATTTGATCAATTACAGCCTGTCACGCCTATCAACTATCTGCACGCGCACTTTGTACATAGTAAAACGATCCACTAGCCTGGGGTGCATTTCTCAAAAGCGTCATTGTCTAGCCACTGTGGTTCAATGGTTCAGTCATTTATGATAAGTTCAGGTAGGTAGGGAGAGAGTCAATCTTGTCAAACTAACGCAATTAAAACCTTTCTAACAACCGGTCTCGAGCAGCTGTTCCAACCACCCTACTTTGCGACCATGTTTGCGATTTATAGTTGGACATTGTCATTCTTTCATCAACCTATAACCTATAGTCTACACATACATACATACATACATTATATTTGCATTTGTTCTGTAAATTGAACTGTATTTGACAGTAGATGTAGATAGGTGTAGGTAAGTTGTCAAAAAAAGATATGCTTTTTATATTACAAATTAAAAAGTGTTATTTTCAACCTGGTTCTCACCTATTATGTTCGTCCATGCCTGCATCGCTGTAGCTTAGACCCGTCAAACACTAGAAAATGTTGGCCCCCTTGCAAATCTCAAATGCCCCCTCGGTCATTGCACCCTGCAGCCAGCCCTGGCTATTATCCCCAAACATTATGTGCATAAATGTATTATAACTGCTTAGTGACACACTTCTGAAAGAACGCAGCAGGTAAGATAAGACATTTTAACTTTAATTGAGAAATGGTCAGTTCATTGTGGTGTGAGATAAGATGGATCACAATTAACCATCATGTAACACTGATTTGTAAGCCTAAGCTAATGCATGTCATACAGATTTAGGATTTCAACTTGAAATTAGTATCTGTACATTACTGCATGTGATTCCATAATCAGTCGGTAAATATTAGCTAAATTTACCATAGACCTTTATGTGTGTGTGTGTGTGGTGGTTGGAATGAGCTTGTTGAAGAACCACAGTTGTTCATCTACTTCTTGTTTCCACGTCCATATATTCACCGTGTTGTATGCGTTTCATATTTAGTTTTAGTATTTTTGTGTGTGCAGGCTTTGAGCTCGTTGGTGTTTATGTAATGTTCCAATACACTTTGCTGTCAGTGGGGAAAAAAAGAGACTTCAGATAAAAGGGTTTCCTTGTCTCTCGGATGTGATATGACCAACGGAGTGCTTGGCAGTGTGTCTAATGTAAAGTAAGTTCCTGCTGTGCTCAGACTGATATGATGATTTTCTGTGTGGTTAAATGCACACCATTAGCGTACTGTTGATAGGACAGAGTCATTCATTCTGTCTGTTTCTTTGGCCCCTGAGTTCTCAGCTGTCCATTTCTGCTTTATTTATACAGTTTCTGTCCAAATTGAGCTTAAAAGGCACCTTCACTGACTCCACCATGAGGGGGTTCAAAGTGTTAATCTAAGCTATTAAAACGGAACAAACAAGTTGTCACACACACTGACTGGGCTTCCTCTGCCGCCTGCACCGCATTACTTTTCTGCAACACTCAGTGGCGTGACACATTTTTAAAAAGCGCTTATTGTAGGATGTAGTGTGTTTTTCTCTCACTCGCCCGCATGGCCACAGCACTCGGGATGAATGCTGTCTTAAGTCTAAAGAGAAGGCGCAGCCCAGGAAATATGTCAGGTCACTCGGCGTCTCACTTATAAATAAGTCAGCAGGTTTAAGAATTCACATTTTGGATGGGAGGCCTATTTTATTTCATTTCAGGGAAGTGCCATGAAATAAGCATGCCTGAGTCTTTTTAAAACCCTATAAGGGCTGGGAGGCTGGAGAAAGCCTACCGGTAGTCATGGTGAGACCGGTGCAGGGAGGTTGTTCAGTTTTTCTTATCACCGTAACTGAGACAGGGACTGCCATGATGGTGCACTCTCGAAACTAAAGGGAGAACTTTTGACAAGATCCTATGCCACCGCAGTGCCCAGAATCAACTTGGAAATGCAGATGTAATTAGTCAGGCCAGCTGTTGGAGTTTGTGTGTGACAGTCAGAATTCTCTCAGCACAACAACCATATGTGCCCAAACACTGACTGAGGACGTTTTGCAGATCAGATTCAAGTCAGCATTTAATTAATGCATTAATTGTTTCTACAAACAGTGGATAAAGTAGATTAGTAGTTAGCCTTTAATCCTGTTTCGTTAACCTACATGTTAGCATTTAAATGTGCTTTGCAATTACTAACCCTGTATATTCAAATACTCCTGAAGGTAAAGCTGCTGTAACTAATGTTGACATTTTTGCTTGCTTCCTCAAAACCTAGTCTCTGTAATCTGCTGTGGGCAGGCAAAAAGAATCATCACGCAGTGATGCTCGTCCATTTGATAGATTTTTTGGTTGTAAACTTTTGGATTGCTGGTAACAGTGTTGACAAGATTCCCAAAAATTATTTGTTTTTGTCACACACAAGCATTCTCGTGTCAACTGGAATGCGAGGTCAACTACTTGAAGGAAAGAGTTCAACTGGACCTTAAAGTATAACCATTCTTCTTTACTGTATTTAAAAAAGGCTACGCCAGGCACTCTAACTCCAGAAACATTGTAGATACATGTGGACTCTTGAGGACATGTTTATGTGTGGGAGACACATGTGGACATATTTCTGTCCTCAAATTAGAACCGCAGACGTCCTGCAGAGACGCTTCAACCCGTTTTTTTGCAGATGTCGAAACTTCCGGACCCAGGCGGAATGCTTGGATAAGAGGACAATTAGCCGCCCTTTTCACGCCTGTACTCTTACGCTCTGTGTTAATTGATCTTCCTTGTGCTGGACAGGAACCGTTAAGCCTCTCGGTCTTCCCAGTCAGTAATTTGACATTTCAAAGTGGGAGCCTCAGGGGTAATGAAACTAAAGCAATGTGTGCTGAAATGCTGACTCACTGGCCTCACGAAGAGCACTGTATGGGCCTGCTGAGCCCAGCCTCCCTCTAAAAGAAAAATGAGCTTCGGGAGAATGCCTCCCAGGCAGACAGAGTTAAGGAGATGTGAGAGTTTAGGTCGACACAATACTGGTGTAGACTCCAGGTATTATGCATAGATGGTGCTGGTAATAATCAGAGATGCTAAAAAGGTGATTTGGTAACATTTTGGTCACTGGCTTACACTTCCTGAAATGTATTCAACCCACGTATTGCACTTCAGATGAGCTTTTTCATGACATTTGACATTTCCTCTAGATTTTCATTTTGACAGTGATCTAATCATGGTTTAAATAATAGGCTGGGCTTGCCATGTGTATTGGTGAACAAATTGACATTTAAGCTAATTTAATCCATCAAGATTACATTTTATTGAAGTATTGAATTTTCACCGGTGTGTAAAGTGTTTCCCAATCCTAACTGTATTCTCTTTGTATTTCCCTCTGTTTTGAGGAGCCTTCTCCTTTTTGTTGACTTTTCAGTAGTGTTAATACAGCAATATTGCACATTGCACTGTAAATCATGGCTGACATGATAGCATTCATTTTCAAACCTAAATCTGATTATAAACCAAAAAGATATGTGCCTGCCTTGCATTTAATTTGATCTTTAACCGAAGACCAAAATGTTAACAGAACATATACCTGAATATGTAGGTGCTGCTAGATATAAATAGATAGATGTTTTACGCGCAGCACCTATGGAAAAGACCACAAGTTGATCACAGGTGGTGGTCGGTGCAGCAAAGCGACACGCAACCCCAGGAACACCTTTCTTCCCAGTGCCTCGGGGTCACGATGTCTCTGTCTAATGAGTGATTAAAAACAAATTAGGGGTGTTTTTTTGAGATGTTCTTTCATTCCGGCGGGGGAATTAATTATTGCTTTCAATCAATGGTGCTATCTGTGACTGGCTTCGTTAAGGTGCCGTGGCAGCATCCTCGGTGATTAATGAGCTGACCTTCCCCTCAGCACTGGCTCTGTTCTTAAAAATCCATTTCGTCGGAATCTGACCTCCGGGGCGGAAATGGTCTGGAACTCCCCAGGCATTCCAATACAACCACTTCACAACAGAAACAGGCCAGAGGAACAGGCCAGAGATTCCTCAGGAATTCTTTTTTTTTGTTTTCAAATTTCCTCTACTCATTTTCCTTACAAGTTGATATATTGTAATTACAAAATAATTTTATTTGATACAAATATGATGAGGCCCATGTTGGTTTAATATGAGATCAGATTCTGTTCATAATTCATTGCTGTTGGATGTTATTGGCGTTAATGGTCTAGCATCAGGGCTCAGTCACAGGGGCCATTGTGTGTTCACTAGGAAGTACTAAGGTCAAAAGCTGTACTGTTTTAAACTGTGGTACTGACTGGGTAGTTTGACTTTTTTTTTAGACAACTTAGCAATTGGCCCAATGTTCATTTAGACATAAATGGTTCGCGTTGATGTAAATGATTCTTACAGGGCCTGAATGAGTGTAATGAACAGTCCCTAGCCTTGTAAATGTTTAATTTGTTTTAAACAGATTAGAATTGGGTAGCAGATGGACAATGAACCCTCACAACCACACGCACACACACATGACTACACACTGTCTTACACACTGTCACACACACACACACACACACACAAACACAAACACATGACCACACACATGCACGCCCACACACCCACACTTTTAAATTACCCTCAGCAGAGTGATTGGCCACCGTCTCCCCGTCTGACCAGTGTGTCCTAACAGAAGCATCAGTCAGCACATCCATTACCATTCATTACACCCAGTGATCACACTGATGAGTCGCCCGCCACCGCCAGCTTCTCTCCCAGCCACCGGCATCACCACCACCACCACCACCACCACCAGCGCCGCGCCACGCTCTTAATGTGACACCATTGTGTGTCTGAGCACCAAGGCCTGCTGCAGTGCTAAAGTCATCTATTTATCTGTCCAATTATTTATGCATGGATTTATTTGCTCATTAATTTGGATTCACAGGAAAGAATTAAACTGGCGAGAGTCTGCCCAGCTTCCATTGTTTGGACCGCTGTGGTCCTCCTTGACGTGTCGCACGACTGCTGGGAGGAGAGGAGCTGTCTGAATAGAGGGGAAAACACACGATTTAAGTGGAGAGGAATGATTCCAGCTATCTCTCTCTCTCTCTCTCTCTCTCTCTCTCTCTCTCTCACAAACAAACAAACACATAAACTGCACACATACAGACACACTGAAGCCTTACGGGCTGATAGTTAGAGGCAATACAATAATAATATTGGATGTTATAATAATGCAGGCTAATGCTAATTCCTACATAAGAATCACAAGAAAGTGACGTAAATCACTATGAGCCAATGATAAAGCACTGTGACTTTTAAGACTTCTGACTTAAATTTTGCTGTTGAGATGCATGCTATTTGGTAGACAGATTGTGTGAATGCCTGTGATACTGTGAACTTCATAACTTGTGATTACTTGTGAACATTACATGTTCTTTAGGCAGACATTTGTCAATGCAAGTTAAGCAGTTAGTTAGTTATTGAACGGTCTCACCCACAACTGACACCAGTGCCCTGCTGAGATCCTATGATCGCATATCATTCAGATGGACACAACAGTTGAGTGTGTGTGCATGCAATTTAATATGAACCCAAAACGGACACGATGGGAGTTTGCATGTGTGTGTGTGTGTATGTGTGTGTGAGTGATGGACACACTACATGCAAGTGTGTGTTTGACGCCACATGCGTACGTCACAACCCATCAGTGTATAAGAGGAAACGAGTTACTCACGGTTGTCGGCATGGCTGCCTGTTGTTGGGTGAGAAGTGACAGTGAAGCACCCTGCCTGCTGATGTGACCCATAAGGTCTGGCACCTGGAGAGAGAGCGAGAGAGAGAGAGAGAGAGAGAGAGAGAGAGAAAGAGAGAGAGGGAGAGAAAAAGAGAGAGAGAGAAAGGGAGAGCTAACAGCCACAGGCAGCCAGCTACCCACTGCTGGCTCCGAGAACCTGGTCCTCGCTCCATCCATTCTGTCGGCACATTGTCCCCCCATCTCCGGATTGTTTTCTCTCTGCTTTGCCAGATGACCCTGGGCTGACCGACTCGGTCTGTCCAGAACCAAAATGGCTGGGCAGAGACCCAAATGTGTTGTTTTTTGTGTAATCTCCATTGTTCTCTATTTACATTTACATTTATAAACGTTTGGCAGATATTTTCATTCAAATTTCCACCCAAATCTCCTTATTAATTGTCCGCCACCTGCAGAAAAATAAATTGTAGAATCTCTGCTATATTTATAGATTGACAACATTGAAATATCTTGCTTGTTGTAAATCACAATAAGCCTTAATATTTAATTGTTCATTACTCGTTCCTCATCATGTCACTTATTTCCTGCAGGAAAGCCTACAGCAACAGTGAGGATGCCAGCATTGATAACACTGACAGTAAAGGATGTCCAATTTAGCTGACTAATTAGGCATCAGTGATAAGGCCTATTCAACTTTATGGCTTGATAACTCAAGGCACTGCTAAAAAAAGGACACCTGCAACACAAAAATGTCACTGTCATACTCCCAGTGTGGTAAAAATGGCTTAAAATCCTTTCATGATGAGATAAATGTGAAACAATACATGCATGAAGCACAAAGGAAGATGGAGCCGACTGTAAGCTGCAAGCACCAGATTGGAGAAACGTTACAACCAACCCACGTTACAGCTTTCTGAATGCAGTCATCCTGGAGAGAAATGCAAGAAGGACAGCTGTCATTATCAGTACCACGTATGCTACACCTGCCAAGGCGTCTGAATGGGAGCACTGATTTATTTCAATTCAAATGTATTGGATGTATGCTCTGAATACATATAAAAATGTTGCAATGCAGTGCTAACTGCAGGGCATACCTCTGCAAAGCACAATTTAAAAAGACATATCTGTGTAAACATCGTCCAAAAGCATGAAAAACATTATTTTTCTGTATAAACTGCATACATGAGTCACAACTTAATCTGAATCTAATCTAGCTGTAGCACATCTCTAATCCCATACCTTCAGGGAGAGGAAGCATTGACACCATCTCTCCTTCTCAACATGGCCATGATGGAAATGAGTGTCTAATCTCTGTTGAAGGCTGGTAAACCTGTATTTCCATTCTGCTAATCACCTCACCACTTCCAGTGTTAGGCAAGCATTCATTATTTAATTACCGTTCTGTCTTTCCACCTCGACCCTGCATTGCATGCTGTGCCATCGTGCTCCTGCTTCGACACATGAAATTGCCTTTGAATTTCCTGTGGCAAAAGGTGATGCAGAGAAAATGTAAATGAGCTGAAAACAAGGTAATGGGTTCAATCAGGCAATTACCGACAAAAGAAGACAAAGTGGGGGGAAAAAAAGTTGCATGAGCGAGACACCCACTTGAGTGCACCTCCACGTCCAGAATGCACGACAACTTACATCACTGCTTCTCTCTAGCCTCTTACCTGAGTGGTAGTGATGGTTGATGTTATTAAATGTACAGCCCATCGCTTGATATGTGTTGTGTGTAGATGGCTGTAACGCCTGAACATTTATCAATTTTGCTGTAAAAGTTGCTTCCAGGAATGTGAAGCTGCAAGGGCCAGTGGATTGAGATATGGTAGATAGGCACAGTGGACAGCAAATATTTTGTAAGGAATTGTGCAGTAGCTTACAGATTGTGACATTTTGCAGTTGTGTATGTTTAATGTTGTAGAAACACCAAGCTTGTACTGCATATATACTGATAAACACAATTTGTACTTTACCAGTAATGTCACTCACTTTGGTTATAAGCACCTAAATGAATAAATAGAAATGCAGATGCTCGCTATGTCTCGGAGGATGTACAGCAAGACTGCCATCACTGTCTGTCCACTGTGGACGAATACTTGTCATATAAATGTTATGCATTTGCTTAGCAAGTTTCTCAAAGTTTCTCAATTTTTGTCTATGGCTTCCATAAATAAAGCATGATATTTAATGTGGGCCAAATGGAGCTTTTGCCTTGACGACAAATGCCATTTACCTTAGGGGGCCCTTACAGTAAATCCATTATGCCATTTAGGCTTGCTGTGGCAGCCAGGACAGTTTCGCGACAAAGAACATAGTGTGCTTGATTCTGGGCCTCTGCAATAACATGCAGGTTGCATCCGGTGGAGATTTTTCTGCTGATATGCCATTCACTCCCATGAATGACAAATAGTTCTTTTATTATCCGGCATCGACATTATACCAGCAGCAGACACTTTATTACTTTTTTTCCCTTCCTCCTTCCTCTCTTTCTTTCTTTTTTTTTGGTCTGCTATTAAAGTGCTGCATCATTAAGCTGGATAATGCCATTTTTAAAAAGCTGACAGTCCTGGGTTTTTTATGAGCATGGGGTACTGCGCTGGAATTGTGATCAAACCATATGGAGACCGGCAGAGTAAATGACTTCTCCGTGGTGCGGTGAGATGTGAAGGACAGTCTGACAGGCGGGCTGCACGGACAGCAGCCTAATGAGCTACACGTTTCACGCGAACAGCCGTGGAGGGAGAAAGAAAGAAAGAAAGAAAAAAAAAAAAACTGAGTAAACGGAAAAGAAAAGAAACACAAGTGAGGAAGACTGCAGGCAATTAAAAAAAACTGCCCCGTCATAAATTGACCTTTTGTGTCTGATGTGGTCGCTCATCTCGTTTCATGACATGGAACTGTAAAGTTTTTGTCAAGATGGGCCCAGATGCCCGAGTTTGCAATTAGAGGGAGAAAGGCTCACATAGGCTGGCGCGCTCGTGTCGCTGGTGGATGGCTGAAAGCGAAGGGAGTCTCTGTGGCCATGCTGTGTGACAGAGTTGGTCGGATCAAGGGGCTCAAAGATGATCATCATTATTTGGTTATGGGGATAAGGCAGTGAGGCAGCCACTGCTGCAGCTGTCATATAGTGTCTTTCAAGTCTGCCTTTTCTTGTCCAACATCAAATGGAAAATTGAGACAATGAACATTTCTGCAGTAAATGTTCTTTACAGAAACAAATGAGGCTTTACTTGGGCTGTAGGCACGAGTGTTTCACTAGAACTACTGCTTTCTAAATTCAGCTCAAAATTCATATAGCCTATACATACTGCTTTATTTAACAATGCAGGTGTCAAACACAGGTAGCTTGTCTTTAAATGGATGTCTGTAGGAATATACTAATTATGTGTTCTGTTTGACTGGTGGAGTGGAGATGTTCTGAACAGGCGTGAGTGGATAAACAGGGATTTATAATGCACCACCCAGTCTGTTGGAATCACAGATGTATTCAAAGTGGTGGGAAAGAGCCAAAATAAATACTGTTCAGCCGAGCAGAAAGGCAACATAGCCTCCATTTAATTAAAAATGTGTGTCCCTGACCCCCACCAATAGACAGGTTTGATCACGCAGATCGGTAATTAGTGGTTGTTTCCTTGTGTTTATTAGTATTTTTCCCCCACCTTTTCTTCTGAATAATTAGGCGGCAGTGTTTATTAGCCATGCTAATTAAGGAATGCAAATGACAGGGAAGTCATTATATGTGATTCTGTCCACCGAGTACACAGAGCGAATCACCTGGCAGAGGCTGCTGGAGATGGCGCTGATTGAAATGAGCCGTGTTCCCTCCGTGCCTCTGTTCGACATCTCATGTGTCTTGACAGCCGCTTGCTTCTATTTTGGGCACCAACTGCTCCCCCCCCCCCCCCCCCCCCCCCCCCCCCCCCACCCTCCACCGCCACCACCGCCGCCACCCCAACTCCCACCCACCACCCTGCCGTCTTCTCCCCCACGCCGAGTTTTCCAACCTCAGGTCTTTTCCAAAGTTTCCACAAAACTTTAATATTTCATATTAGGAATAAAAGGAGAGGGGAGAGAGAGAGAGAGAGAGAGAGAGAGAGAGTAGTTCTCAATGCAACCTCATCAGCTGCCATGGCACTACTCATGTGGGTAGGCTTGTGCACATGTCGGGGGGAACTCAACAAGTACTCTGGGATGCGTATCTTGTAGCGCTCCGTAGCAGTCTGCCACACCCTCGATGGTGGAGAGTGATGGTCTAATACCCTCAGCTCAGCAGTCGCACACATTTTTCATGGTTTTGGCATGGCTTGGATGAACATGGTGTAAACTCACACAGGGGTGTGAGGATTAGGTGTGTTACATGTGAGTTGTATGGCTCCTTGGTTTGCAGGATCTAAGGATTACCTGTGGATTTATTCCGCACAAAACCCCTGCTGTACTTGTTTCTTTGCATTATTCCAGCCTTACTTACCCGCTGCTTATTTCTCTCATTCTCTTCTCAGTGGTTCATGAACACATCAAGAGGTTTACGACAGGTGGTTCTATAGCTGTGCAGTTTGTGTTGGAATAATGTGCCGTGTTTTCTATAGCTCAACTGGTAGAGAAAGGTGCTATCAAAACCAAGGTCACATCCCACACATAGGGATGAAAAGATGTGTCTGCACTATACGCTGTCGCTTTGAACTAAAGTCGCTTTGAACTAAAGCGTGTGCTAAATGTGTTAATGTAAATGTAAATGTAAATGGTATGAAGGTCTCAGGAGATCACCTGTCTAATTGGAGTCCATCACCAGAACACTAAGCCCCCAATTAAATCCCTTAAATGCAGTATGGCCTAATTCAAATTGGGCAGAATTTCAAATTCAAAGGAGGTGCAAGTCAGACCTAAAGCCATACCGGCAGAAGCGATCAATTCACCAGTCACCGACGATTTGGGAAAAACTCTTCACAGTGGGCACCACGTTTGGAGCTGCTTTAGGTAACAGACAGGACAAGACATTGCCACTGACACTAATCCCACACATTCTCCAGGATCTCCAAAACTACTGATGTCCTGTGTGCATTCACTGCATTGCACCAAATATAGTATGAATGGAGAACCCAAGCATCCCTCCTCATATTATATATCGTATTGTTATGTTATATGTTGTTGTTGTGTTATATGTTGTCCCTCGTCACACCAACAGGAGAAGCACTCAAAATTTCGTTGTATAAATACAATGACAATAAAGGCTTTTCTATTCTATTCTATAGAAATGCCCATTAGATGCCCAGCATCACTGAACAGGACTTTGCTCCGTCATCCATCACAGACCACCAACAGTGGAAAGACATTTTGGAACTCTTACAATGTACACCTCTATTGCAAACGAAAGGTCAGTGGCCCACACAATGATTTTACATTCTGGCCAGTCTAGTTGCTTAGGCTAGCATCCGTATAGATCCGAGGGGGGCGCATTCATACAGTCCACATCGGAGGTTGACACAGAAGGAGGAGACAGGGCTGGCAGATCATACAAAAGAAGCGCTTAAGATTGCTGTGTGCTGTTTAAGCCTGCCCCTGATCAATAGTTATTAAATGTGTGGCACGCACTGCCTGTTTGTCCTCTGACTGCCCTTTTCCCCAGTGAACAAGAGGCGCCGCAGCCACAGAGCAATTAAGAAGGCAAACACACAAACAGCATCGGTGACAAAGTATGGCAAAAAACACAAGTCACATGTTTCACGTGCCTGCCTTCCCAAACAACAGAGGCACACTATTTGCATACTGAAATATATTTTGCCGATATCTTTTTTTTGGGGGGGGGGGTATTCAAAGGATTTCCTCAGAGTATTGACAAATGAGCTGGGATCTACCTTTCAGCACTTGTGCGAGTGATGTAAATTGTAAAATGAAAGTGTTTGATCCTAGTCATCGTTGTGGCCACCTGCCATGCAAGTCACATCAGAAATGCGTCACTCCTGAGTCTCCTATTTACTGCTTTTATAAGGACGGTCTTCAATTATTTAAAAGTCTCCTCTGAGGCCTAATTTATTGCACTGGAGTCGGCCTCCACAGAGCAATTGAGGGGCCCATTCATCAAAGCAAAGATAGAGTAGTAAAAGTATAATTGGTAAGTTGGGCATGGATGGTGTCTGCTGCAGTGGCTCACTGACTAGACCACTGGGAGCCTGCTTAACAACAAACTGTGCTGGCAGAGCCAACAGCCTGAACATTGAGACTCAAAGATGGCGCGGACGATCTGTTGACAGATGGTGGGGTCAAAATGCTTTCAAATGGGCCATAGTATGCAGATATATTTTTTATTCAACCAACCATGGATGCATGATTTGATGACATGGTCTGTGCTGTCATTCAAACGGTTAATTATGATTTTTTTTAGCAATGGCCACCTGCTTTGAAATGGGAGGGTAATTACAAAGTGGCCAAGCAGATGCATGCCCGCCGTATCTTTGGCCAATGTGGACAGGATTGTGATGCTGCACAAATGTGTGTAGTCCGTCTGCCTTTGTGTGGGTTATGAAACACTCGCTCTGCTATTTTTATCTCTTCATTCACTCGTTTCTGTTATTTGTTTGTTTGTGATTGCTGCATCGCTCTCTCAGGGCCTTTACCTTATGCTCTGCTTAGGCACTCTGAGGCGCTGAGGGTCTTTGATGAGGTTTGGCTCATGAAGCCATGCTGTCTGTTTGTGAAGCTTGACTTGTTTCCAGGCCCCAGTCGGGCCCCGCTCCCCTGGGCTTCCTCGGTAAGGGTGAGCTGAATGGAACGCATTACAGGCAAATTGTACCACTAAGGGGTTTTCCAGCCTTTGGGGGGGGAAACAACATAAACTGAGGAGAATTGTAGAGGCTGCTGGCTGTAGCCTGTCAGGAGGTGAAAAATAGATATCCACCCTCCTCAAAAAGAGTCCTGTCTTTTTAGCCCTCTTTTAAAATGGTGGGTAGCAACTTAGAATTACTGATTTGAAAGGATGTGAAAGGCTCTACATCTAAAATGCTTAACAGAAAGTCCCTGTTGGTAGCTGAAAGAGCTAGCGAACAGGGAAAGCCTGAATGCCCCAAATTGTAAGGTAAATTATAACTTTTACCTTTAACAAGGAACATTACGAGGAGCAAAATGTGCTGTACCATTCGTGAGATTCATCTTTTTTTGGTCTGTTCCCAATGAGTCCCTTGTGACTACCGTGCAATAGAATTGTAAAGTGTAAATGCAGTTTTATTTTAATATCTGTATAACCTTAACTGCCTGGTATGAAAGAGAATGTGAATATATTTTGTCCTCGAAAGGAGATAAAGGAGGACATTGTAAAGTTGTGGCCTTTTTCCCTTTAACTATGTGAGTGAAAAGAGTTCATTACTTGTTCATTCATTAATTTACACATTCAGCTTTTCAAGCCAAAGCACTTGGCAAAGAGTCAAATTGCTTGTTCTGCTATTACTTTATTAAGGACTGCAAATGTAAGGTCTTGCTTTATCTCTTTCAAATGCACTTTCTTTTGCCCACTTCCTCTCACAAGTGAAGCAAAGATGCAGAAACAACCAGATGTCTAACTTATCAGTGAATAATTGTGTTGTTGAGATGTGTATTGCTGTAGAGTCTGTGTGTAGCTAGGTGCAATCTTCATAAATGTTTTTTCTTTGTTCTTGTCCCAAGCCCACCTTTAAAGGGTTTTATGTGCAGCCTCCATTTATTCCTCACTGTGCAAAAGACTTATTCCTCCCCCTCTTCATACACATGGTTCCACCTAATACTCAAGTGAGATTTGCCTTTCCTTAAGCCTGGGAACCTCATTGAGTTTACCATACAATGGGGAAATGCTCCAAATATTGAACAGGATCCCTTTTTTGTCCTCTGAACAGCATCAGCGTATCGAGATATGAACTATACAAAGTGTTTTCTACATAGACGTGTATTGATTCTGATGTTTCCCACTGTTGGCTTGAAGTGAATCCCTCTCCTCTGAGCGTGTCTCATCCTGTTCTACAGATGCTCAGTTGGATTGAGATCTGGTGACTAAGAACTTCAGTTCAATGTCATGTTTGAACTGCAGCCATATGCTTTGGCAACCAAAGACAAGCGAGCCATGGCATTATTCTACCGGAGCCCAAATCGTTCCACATGCGGATGAAATGGAATTGCATTTACATTCAGATGTCCTTAAGTACTGAAATTTAAATCACGTTTGTGGTTGCCATGACAGTGTTATGGACACCCCTTCTGGTCTACAACATGCTAGAGACATTAATGGCTTCATCAATGACGAATGCAGGGACTCATGATTTCCCCCGTACCTGTATACCTATACCAGTATGAATTATTATTCTCCAGACCCAGCAGTGTTTTTTTCCTCTCAGCTTCAATAAGGTGCAGACTTTTCACTCAGCACCCCAGTGCAACCTCCATTTCTCATTTGGAGTTGAAAGGCACAGAACTCTTTGAGGTCAGTAGATGCCATGCTTTATTACTGTGCGGGTATGACGACTTGCACGAGAGGCTTCATGGGCCTGTCGGGACCACAGCGGCACTGGAGTGTCAACCGTGGCTTGTCTTTTGCTCAATTTGTGTCAGCATCCTTTTGCTTCATTCATCAATGATACATTTTCAACTCCTGGCCCTGCCAAGGGCTGGATGCCCTTCAGGTGATGAGCCATTTCTGATTCTGCTGGGGATCCATCAATTGCGATAAACCCACAGCGTAGCGGAGCACACTCAAATTGGCACGGCTGGCGTCAAGTACTGTGACCCATTCGAAAGCACTCTCTGGCTTTTTGTTTTTTGTTTTTCTTTGGGCCGTCCTATTTTTAACAGCATACGGATATAAAACACCTGGATTGTCTCAAAAGCCTCGTAACTTTCAACCGAATTTACCGGGTCAGACTTCAAGGTGAAGGCACTCCCCACTGTGTGGCACTGAGCGTTTAGTTTATTTAAGGACTTGCGTAGAGCAGTGAGCGCAGGAGTTTTGTGTACAGCCATTTGAAGAGGAATTTTCAGATGAATATAAAAGCCGAATAGGGCTCTCCTGCAGCGGGGAGCTGAAAAACCCTTTCTGTCCCGACTATGCTGGAATATTCCCCAGACGTCTCAGCAGAGCTTCCCTTCACAAGCAGGATTCTCTCCAGATCTCGCTACTTCTTTCTCTACTTCTTTCTCTCTCCCTCCCTCCCTGTCTCTCTCTCTTTCTCTCTCAGGAGTAACAGCACGCACCACTCCACTACCTGAGACGAGCTCTGAAAGCTTTGTTAGACCAGAGGAAACTGGAAACTGGCTAACCTGTTCTGTGACCTATTTAGTGAGCTTGTGTGCGCGAGTGGAGAGAGAGAGAGAGAAACATGGAGGAATGTTTTTGAGTATTAGCATAGGATGTGTGTGTGTGTGTGTGTGTGTGTGTGTGTGATTCACATGGCTCAGGGAAATGGACTAGGTCATCTCCCCACAACCACCCAACTAATAGATGGCCCCAGTCCAACGCTGATCCACATGCAAGAAAACGACAAACACACAGTTGCGGCAGCTCTAATAAGGAAGATGGGCCTTTCTTCACATTTGATGTACCATTAATTAGATCCAGTCTTACACAACGTGCATAACCACAATCTTTTGGTTCCTTTATGATAGCCGGTGGGACGTTTTTACATACTCCCCTATAGCATGATCTCTTTTATCGCTGTGAGATGAAACAGGGAGCCTTGTCTGATGTGTAGCTTCAGGAGAAGAATCAAAGGTGACCAGCGGGCTAATAGAAAGCAGCAGTGAAGGTTCTGATGTTCAGATTTAGAAAACTATGTGCCATACAATGGTTAATGAATTTTTTTTTATGTGGCGTCCTATTTCTTATTTTATGTTCAAGACATGGGACCCTACCGCTGTAGGGGTTTTATACATCATTCCTGCGGTAATATGCACCTACGGTAGTTTTGCAGAGATTCTTATTCTGTGGTAGGGCGAGACTAAACATGTTCTCTGGCACGGAATGGCTCAGCCATTCTCTGATCTGGTGTGTCACCTTGGAATTAAAAAGGCTTCATTAAGTACTGCTGCCATTTTGGATCTGTCAAATCAGTACAGCCCTCTTCAAGAGATTTGATGGAAAAAAGGATAACAGCCAATGAAACATTAGTGAGAAACAAAACAATCTAAAGCACCACTTTTGCTAGATTGTCATCGGCAATGCCCGAAAAAAAAGACACCACTAGAGAAATCTGTTGGTTTTAATGGAATTTATAATGGTTCTATTTCAACATTGATTTTATCTAATGGTCTCCAATGGCTTTCAGTGAACCCTGGCCCCCTATGGTGTCCATCAGTGAAATAATGAGCTTTCTGTGTTATTCAGTTCTATTTCAATGGATACCTTGTGGTATGTTATAATTACCTGTACAGTCGGAATGGTCTCTTTCTGTGCTGGTGGGTCAGTGGATAAGTACTACAGACAATGAGAACCATGGAAGGTGTTTGCCATGGTCACTGAAGCTTTTTTGTGTCGGATGATTCACGGACAGCTAATCACCAGCTGGACAGCAAGGCACTGTTCATTAGGTTTCTTTCTTTTCTTTCTTTCTTTCTTTCTTCTTTCTTTCTTTTCTTTGGACAATAATTTCATCACCTCTGACCTTCAGGAAGAAGAACAAAGGGGAGTCCGTTGCGTCACCTCGCATGTCCAATCTGTAACATTGTGAAAAGACAGGAGTATTTCTTTTGTGGAGAAATAGGAACAACATGGCAGCTTACTTAAGGGTCATTCCATGCCAAATCGCCTTAAATCTAAAATATTTCCCACATGACCCTCTCATTTTTTCTCCAAATTGTTATCATGTATACCCATACTCCAGATATGGGCCCAGGGCAAATTTCGGAGCCAAACACCAAAGGTTATACGGCAAATTGATGTGTGCTGTAGCATTTTCAGCTTGATACACAGTTGTGTGATGAAGTGAAAAGTACGTTATCAAGGAAATCTGGCAACCCAATGCTCTCAAACATGGCAAGTTAGGCAACCCACTAAATGCAAAATGGCACTATTAATCTCACCAAGGTAAAAAAAAAAAAAAGAACGTACTTGGTGCACAGGTAAAAAGCCACTTCCCAATGGAGAATGAAATCCAATGGAAATAAAATAAAAGTTCACTCGAGCTGTTACAGTCGTGCTTACCCTGGCAGATGAAAAGACAGTTTGGCTTCACAAATGAAACCATGGAAGTTAGGCTAATCTTAGGCAGGATGAAACCACTGGAGGCTAAATTCCTGTAGCAGCAGGCAATCCAGACGACGATGAAGGTTTGTAGTCCAAAGTTCATTTTCACCCAGTCTGATATCTTGTTGCAATAAAGAAAGTTCTAAACACGAGAGTTCTTCTTGCATTTACAACTATGCTGCAGCACCGGTACTTGGTTGTGAATGTGAATGTGGCAATGTGATGAATGAAAGAGTGGTAAATTGATGAATGAATAGTTTCTTTATTTCCACCAGAAAGACTCAGGAAGTAGAAGTAAACTATTTTAATCCTCAATGGGATTCTACAAAATGAAAGATAACAATCAGTAAAATTTGAAAGAGTCTTTGGTGTAGGCCCCTTCCTCGGTCCAGATCCTGGAGCGTTGAGACCCTCACATAAGGAGAGGGTCATCAAAATGTTGGCACCTGAAAGCAGCAGGGCAGGTATGTAAGTCATTTTAAAGACAGGTGTGGGCCGGCGAGTAGGGTGGGAATAAGGAATGAAAGAATGATGTAGCCTTAGAGTCTTCCTGCTTTTGTACTTTCTGTGTGAGTGTATGAACACGATTGGTGGTGGAACTGGCTGTGATGCAAGGGGCACCAGCTAAAATCTTGCCTTTGTCACCAGCTTTGTCAGGCCCGTCACTGGCCTTGTGTAGTATTAAAGTGCATTACTGTTAACATTTTCATCCGAGTGTTATGCTGTAATGCCCCTGTGATGTTTAACATATTTGTGCACCGGTGCCATCTGTGCCAAGCAGAGAGCAGATCTCTCCCTCCTGTTCTCGACCATCAGTATGAGTCTTCTCACGTGTGTTCAAATAGCCAATAAAGTGGCATTCCTGGGGTCGTGCGGTGTGTAGGTCACGGGAGCTGTGATCTCATTAATAAAACAAATCTCCTCCTAATGGGCCTCACAGTGTTATTTTACCATTTAAGCATTTTTCAGACTTTCCATAACTACAGATCTCTAAAGTGTCCATGCTAGCTGAAGCATTACGTAGGTACATGACAAAGGTCATATTGTCCTAATCTCAATATTGTGGGGTCATGTGGGGACCTCTAAGTGATTTGGCTTGGAATGACCCTTAAGCAGACACAGTGGGAACAACCAACGTCATATGAAAAGTAGCAGAGGGATAAATACAGGTTGAAAGGTTAAAGGTCACTTGCCCTTTTGTGTCATCTCAGAAATGTTTCTATTTCCCAACATGCCAAAAGCTGTTTCATATTAGGTCCTCAAATACAACACACACTTGGATCGTGTTCACAATTATGCCACATTGAACTTAATAAAAGCTTTATTATATCAGTATATTTTTCTTAGATATTAGTATAGCTTTTGCCGTAATTGGTATTTGTCCGTGTTAGTTTTGTGTATTGAAAATGTAGTATACGTACTGATTTTTTTTTTTTTACTGGTCCCATAACACTACTTGACCGAGCCATCATGTTTGCCATACCCTATATCTCCACCGTGAACTGTGTAGATTGCAATCCCTCCATCTTTGTGTCTGTGAGCCCAAGTGAGGGTGTATGGGACTTCAAACACACACTCAGGGATATAGTTGCTGATGCGTGAGGGGGAGGATTGTGATCCTGCCACTGGTACAACAAAGAGGCCCCCGCTGTCTCAATTACGGGAGCCCTCCTCAGGATCGCGGCGAGTTCTCTCGGCGGCCCTGGCTTGGTTGCACCAGCTGCCATTAGCTCGGGCACCTTCACACTCTCTAACTCTCTCCTCCAATTACCCTCACCAACCTGGGCTTTGTTGCCAGTGTGTTGTGAGTCTTGGGCCAAACCCTTCCCACACTGTTTTAAAAGTGTGCACACACCGCCATGGCTCCATATTCACGTGGGTCTTCACAGTCTCTCTTTTGATTTGCACAAACACATGTTGTGTTCTCATGTTGTCATTCAGCTGATATTTCGACTTCGAAGGCCATACAAATGCCTTGAAAAAGCTAAAGAGCATCTAGAGTCAAAGAAATGCACATACATTTATTCCAACATCAAGCGAAAAAGTATGTAGGCCAGTTTAAAGTTCAGATAGTTCAGATATGTACTATAATGCCAATTCTGCGTTCATACATTGTACAGATTCATAGCAGTTATTAGCCTGACGATGTCATACTCATAATTCTAGTCAGAATATGAGTCTGATATCGCTCCATTGGGCTGTGATTATGGGGCGTGTTTCAACCGAACCAGGAGAAAAAATGCCTCTTCGCTCAATTGGTTACCTACAACCAATCAGAACAACGTAGTATGTGACCAGGGGCAGCTGATACATTACACTTTTACCGGATCCCGTAGGAAGGAAGTCAAAAACATCTTTTCGATTGACAAATGCCTTAATCGCGGTTCTCTCTTCCTCTTTCAAAATGAATGCACTGTCAATGTCTAAATGGACTCGAATCTATACATTTCAGCTCTCCAGCGGCAGCCATGTTTGTTGAAAACGAATTCAACTCGTGTGTTGGTGACGTGGTTGGTTACGTTACTGTTGATCAACTGTCCATCATCGTATAAAGCCCCCCTTAACAATTTGATTGGTACGGCCAATATCTGTCCGCTAGATAATTTCTCCTCAATGGAGTAATGCCAGACCGAACTTCCCAACCAAAAAATGTGTGGGCGGGGCTAAGTTCGGTCTGGTATCCAGGCTAAGCAGTTATGGCAGAGAGATGCGGGGCTCATGCAGGGACAAAACAGATATCTGCTAGGTGACTCACTGGAGGCTAGTGTTCTACTACCCTGTTATTTTCACTCAATACTTTCTGTGTGTTCTATTTGGTTCTTTTTTTAGAGTCATAGTTGAAAAAATGGTTTACTTTCACAACCAAGAGAAATAGATTCATACACACACACACACACACACACACACAGACACACACACACACACACACACACACACACACACACACACACACACACACACACACACACACACACACACACACACATGTTGTGCACACACATATAAGTGCACACACACACATGCAAACACTCACGCACACATACAACCAAATCACATCCGTCATCCATCTCACAGCTAAATGTCACTGCCAATTTGCTTACTGCTGGGCAGGAGACACAATGTGGTATCTGGCTGAGACCATCAGGCACAGTAATGGTTCATCTCCTTCACAGGCTCCCGCAGACCCCCCCCCCCCTGCAGATCCCCACACAGAAACCCACCCTCAGACCACAGGAGCCTGGACGACTCCTGAAGACTGCAGCACACTCACAGGATGGAACTCGTGTATCAACAGCACCATGAAGACATCTCTAACCAAGCTTGCTGCGTGCTGCTGCTTGACTTGAAACACACTTGTGTTACCTTGCGGTTAATTACCCACTCTCTGGGATGTTCTCTGGACACCTGTATTTGTTTAATGGAGACAGCCTCGGGGCAGGATTCCTTGATATTTTTAGACAAGGGGGGAACGCCGCTCCAAGTGCAATATCTCGTTATACAGGCAACAAGAGCTGTGCCTCAGTCCCAGGTGGAGCCTCTATGGCTATTTACACCAATGAATATATGCTGGCTAATGTTACACGTCCTTCCCCATTTTGTCCTTGAAGAGAATATGTCTTCAGAGCTATAAAGCCATATTGTTCAATTCAATCCCCATTATGGCCCACTAACACTTGAGAAGCCTTGGGTAGCTTTGTACACCTCTTGTCTTTTTATTTGGAGGGGGGGGGGGGGGGGGGGTCCTAGGTTTTTCGATGAACAGACTACTGTCTACACCTCCCCAACCTTAGTTATTCCACCACTCTGGAGCTAACCAGACAGTTCCTGGGGGATTTACTGAATGTTGTCATCTCATTAACCTAATGGGGACATGCCAAACAAGCTTCTTTTCCCCTGCAAAGCCGCCACACCAAGTGCCTAACTCCTGCTTTACTTACAGCTAAAATAAATGACCACTCTTTCGTTTTCCCTTTAATTGCTTTCTTTTGGTGTCTTAAGAGAATCGTTCTCTTTAGCCAGTAAACTAATTTGGCTCTGAAGCGGTAGAGATAGAATAGAAACTCTTTTAATGCTGACTGCGAGATTACGGAAGGTGAGAATTAAAAGTATTGAGAGATGCCAGAAATGCATTTCAATTAATGAAAAATGTTAAACAGTATTGTAAACACGCACGTACACTGTAAATGAATGTGCTATGATGTATTTCTGCAGGGTCTTTTGTCATGGAAAAGTATTCAGTAGGAACATTGCCACTAATTGCAGCCTTCTAAAAGCTGCGTGGTATGACTGCCTACACTGAAGTTGGAAAGAATAAAATGTGCTGAGAACATTTTTAAAATCAAGAACTCAAGCTGTAACTCCCATTTGACATCGAGAGAGAGAGAAAAAGTTTTAAATGGAGAGTTTTATTGGCATTTATAAGGACACGATTTAGAGAGGATGGGCTCTCTGGCTCCTGCAGAGAGGGAGAGAGAGAGAGAGAGAGAGAGATAGAGAGAAAGAGAGAGAGAGAGAGAGAGAGGGACGCATTACAAGAGTGAAAGAGTACTGCAGAACACTTTGAAAAGACCTATCCAAGTGTCCAGCTTCATGCATTCGAATTTACTAATACAAGCCAGCTGAAGTGCCTTTCCAGAAATTAAATTGTCATGCTAATACATTTTGATTGTGACATTAGGGCAGCTAAATAAAACTGCAGCGCTCTGGCAGATGCAAGCAGTCAAGCATACAGTTGATATTTCATAGCAAATTACCCAGGGTGACTCTATGGATTGTGAAGTCTTTTGAATGCAACTCACACACATGTGGGCAGCCATGAGTAATCTCTGTGCTCATTTGAACACTGAATCACCTTTTTTATTATCAAGTATGCTCCAAAAACCCAAAGAAGCAGTAGAGGTGGGGATGTGTGTCAAGAGGTTTGCTCAGTGTATTTGAACGTGTTGGTGTGTTACTTACACACACACTGGTGAAAATATCCTTGGGAGAATTCATTTTAAATTGCTTTCACTGCGTCTGCATTGTGAACTATTGTGTTTGTGGGGCAACTACACATTCTCATTATGACTGCCTCTGCACTTTTTGGGCAATAGCTCGAAAATCGTTTTGCCCTAAAATCTTTAAAGCAAAATGGCCTCTAGGTGAACTGGCCTCTCTTGTAAAGGTTCACACTTCACAAAAATGACCCTGCACCACTACCACTACCACTTTTTTGGACGTACGACACATTTCTTGAAATTCCGTCCATAGGGGGCGCTACAACTGATATATTTCAATATGGCAACAGGCGCTTAAGCTAAAATTTTTACATATATTCAATTTGGTTCACTCAATAAAATGGCTGCCAATGGCCAAATCAAAATTCAGCAGACAATACAGCCAATCTTAATGAATTTTGTAAGCTCATTCATTATGGCATAGAGAAGCTATTTACCCAATTTCAAACAAAACAGCCATAAGAGCTACAATCTACAACATGTTTCCTTTGTTCTTCTTACATGGTTTGGCCTATCTTCAAAATTAATTTTGTCTTTAGCAGCTTGCAGCTATATTTACATTTACTATTATAATAGTGTATACCCCTTTTCTGTTAGAAATGTCAAAACTTGCAAGCTTAAATGTAGCATTTAATCTACATTTAGTATCGTATTGAGACATATTCTTGCCTTTTACTAATAATAACTAATAACTAACCTCCCTCTCTTCTCTTTGACCACCCCATTTTTATCCCTACCAGCTCTATCAACAATCACTCATATTCATGTCTCAATTTCAGCATCCTCAATTTTCACTTCCATCCTTGAAAATAAGCCAGCATCCACAGCTGGACCACTGTGACATTACAGTGACATCTGTGTTGACATTGATGCTCCGAACTGATGTTCCGGAGGTGTTCAGGTCACGGCCCGGGTCTCAGATCTCACCATTCGTGTTGCTTCCCTCACATGAAGAATAACACATTGTGGGAGCAGGAAAAAAGAGAGGGTGTGTGTGTGTGTGTGTGTGTGTGTGTGTGTGTGTGTGTGTGTGTGTGTGTGTGTGTGTGTGTGTGTGTGTGTGTGTGTGTGTGTGTGTGTGTGTGTGTGTGTGTGTGTGTGTGTGTGTGTTTGTGTCCGTGTGTGCGTGTGCGTGTGCGTGTGCGTGCGTGTGTGTGTGTTCTCTTCTGAGCGAGCCATCTGGACATGTCTGCCCCTTTGGGGACCCGGGACAGCATATTGGGTCTGGCTCCCTCTTCAAGGCACATTTCACATCATTTGCCATGAGCAATACATAAAGCAGCATCCCTGGAACCACACTTACGGTTCATGAGTGATTCAGACGGGGCAAGAGAATACTAAATTCTCGCACGGAATTATAACCGTCGGCTTCAGAAATTTCATCCCGGTTCGCTTAGAGATTAATACAAGCATATTGGTATTATCTCTTGGGGGAATGTAGTAAAATAGGTCTTCGGAAACATGAAATGAATCCTTTACTTATCAATATGAAGCAGTGAAATTGTTCCATATAGGGAAAGCATGCCAAGTCTGACAAGGTTTTTAATGCATACAAATTGTCTCTCTACTAGTTTTTAGATTTTTCCAAGCTGTTTCTTCTTGTTGAAGACGGACCCATTAGTATGATTCTCACGTGCTAAGTGCTGTGTCATATTTACATAAATCAGAAGCACTGAGGATTTGCGCACACACATATTTTGAAGCATGTGTTATTCCAGTCAAAACATGTTTTACCAGTATACCTTCATACACCAAATGAGCCTCATACATCCAAGTATTACAGTATATTACAAATATTTTCTTGCAACACATTGCAATGCAATCAATTATTGATTAACATTTTACAGAAAGCATTCATTGACTAGAACCCAACCAATATTTCCAACATCATACATGGAACTTTTGGAATGAGAGTATACAGCCTTGTATCATACACTGTGAAAACTGTAACTAACCCCAGTTGTAGGCTCATTGTAGTTTTGAAATGCTGTTTGAAATACAGTCATTGTTTAGATTTCAAAGGCACCAGCACCTTTTTTTACAGGAGATTATTATCATTATAAGGAAATAAAACAAATATATAAAACAAATTCTCATTCTGTTGATGAAAGTCAACTGGATGAGCTTGAACTGCTCCCTATATCTGACTACTCAGTGGACGGTGCAGTAATATGACTACTGGTTAAGCAGTGGTGTGGCCTCCTCAGAACGTGACGCACAAGCTTACCTGTGTTTACCTGTGGCCTAAACCTATTTGAACAAGTAAGTTTGAACCAGCCCAAAAGCTGATATCATGATAGAGAGGAATTTAGTATGCCTTACCGGGCTGCAGCTGCTCTCTCTCTCTCTCTCTCTCTCTCTCCTCCCTCCCTAGCTGTATTCCTCTCTCCCTATGTTTGTATGTGATTAGTGACTAGCCATCCAGAACATAAACCCTGCACTGAAAACAGGGTGTTTTTTTTCCCCTCCCAGGCACAAACACCCCTCCCTTAATCCTGAACAGAAATAATACAGAGACAGCAAATGGCAATCACACAAGTCTAGTCCATCTTTATTGATCTTTTAAAACATATACTGTTGACCTAAAAATATCATGTCCATTATGCTACTTAACAGCAGGAAATATTCCAGTATGCCAGATGTTTTCTGTGCTTTGTGTAGCATGATCCTAATTTGTAGTACATATGGTCACATTGAATCTATGAGCCATTGCCTTTGGAGAAGCTGTGCATTTAATGTGCATGATTTATTTAATAATTTATATATATACAGTATATACCATTTATCATTGAAGAGTGTGGCTTACGTGTGTTGGATACATGTTTGCCTGTGTGTGTGTGTGTGTGTGTGTGTGTGTGTGTGTGTGTGTGTAATCACTCGTGTCTTTGTGACCTCCGGCGGTAGACTCAGTCCCCTCCTAATTATGGTGACAAGTGTTGCAATGAAGCGCGGAGCCGGGCAGCGACTCCACGCGATCACCAAGGGCCGTCTCATGGCTCATCCCAACGGCCATTCATCTCGCAGTCGTGGCGTGCTTTGCAGTCGCTGAACACAAAGTGCATTTTATAAGCAGTCTTAGGTTTTGTTCACATTGTTTTGCTGTTTGTATTAGCAACTGCTGTCTGCACACTGAATGTAAATGACAAGGATGAGGAGACACACTGACAGATTTGTTGAATTAAAAGAAAGCATTCCGGATGCTTGTAATTCTTTATCTCCTTGAGCACACTCCGAGACTGCTACATCTGCGCTCTTATTCAATTTATCACGTCAAAGGGAGAATGTTCAAACACCTTACCGTCCCCATGAATTATAATCAAAGGCAGAAACCTCTTTCTCATCTGGATTTCAATGGAGTGTGCAAGAAACCTGAAAGTGAACAGAAACTAAGGGGCGTTAGGGGTTCACAAACTATTCATGCAAGTATTTCAACATGAAATAGCCTACTGAATATGATTATGATATGAATTTAAAAAAAACATTTATATTTTGGACATTCAAATCTTGTGGCGCTATATCGTTGTTGTAGCCATCTTTGCTCCTGGCCTGCTCTGCTCTCCCTGTCCATAGCACTTTGTATTCTTTGTAGTTTCAGCCACTGGGCTTCTGTCCCATCTTGCTGCTCTGCCCCTCGGCCAGCGAGATCTCTCATAGGTCACCGATCCCCTTAGGAATTTTTAGATGAGACACACTCTGCACTGTAGAGCAACGACCAGCTGCATCAACAGCCCTCATTGTCTGTGGGGTTATTTGTGTCAACGCGCAAAAACCGCCGCATTTGTCATATCACCCGATCAACTTCCAATCACTTCCCTGTTCTAGGCCAGCAGCCAGTTCCCTTGAAGCACAGACACTAGAAAAATAACGATTGCATTGATGCCTTATATAGGCCCTACTCATAACTACTCACTAAAAATAATGGATACAAGATTTCAGTGAACGATAAAATGTTAATGTTTTGGTTGCTAGTTGTTTTAATTACCAAAGAAGGCAGGTCAGCGATGTCAGTTTAATTTTGCTGAGCAACCAGCATGGACAGCAGCACTCTCCTTGTTGACAGCAAAATCATTTATTTTGTTACCAGCCAGAGGACTCTTAACTGTCCTCTGCCATCAGCCTGGGTGAATCATACTCTGTGCTCTGAAAATGTCATCTCCTGCGTAAGCGCTTTATAAAATATTCGTCCCCCCCCCCCCCCCCCCCCCCCAATGGATTGGAACAAGAAAGGTTACACACGGGAGAAAACTGCAGCTTGCTATGACTAGCCACGACAAACATTAAATCCCCCTTGTGCTGTATTAACTACCACAGGTTCTTCATATCGTGATGGAATCTCCCTCGATCTCTGAATTGTGTGGGGTGTGGAGACGTTCACTGACACAAAACTCCCTCCCGCTGCCGTGATGAGCCGTCATAGTGAAATATACATGAGGGTCACACGCATGGACTCACATGGAGACATCAAACACGGAAGTGTGACAGCTGATTGGGCTCTCTGATGGTCACAGACGACACATAAATCTGCCTGAGTGTGAAGCCCGCGCCTTTCCGGGCTGCGGGAGCCGGGATGACTGCGGTGATAACCTGGCGGTGACACTGCTGCGGTTGGGTGTTATGGCCCTATCGATTTCTACAACCACCACTGATACTCGCAATGAGTAAATATATCAGCCACCGCAGCACAGCAGGTGACAGTGACATAGGCAACATTTTGCTGTGCTGATTTAATTTAGCTGTACAAATGGCAGGTTCGTACTGATTCACTTTGTAATCAAATCAAAGAACATGCATAATGTTATGAAAAGGACATGGAAATTAATGAATTATGCGAATAAGTCTTTGGTGTTCTAAAATTATTCTAAAACTGTGTTAAATGCATGACCAGTCATGGGAAACTGACAAATATCTGGAGATATTTGCCTATTATTCTCTGTATTTTACAGTCTCTTAAGTTGTCCCCAGGAGACCCTTAGTAAAACTGACAGATGGTTGTCTGACTTTGGAGGCCTGGCTATAATCAATGAAGCTTTGACTATGGCAGCTGTGGCCAGAAAGATGTGATATTTTGGATTTAGGACATAAAGATATATATTTTTTATCTTGATTCAGAATGAGAAGGTCATGCGCCAAGACTTCAAGTCTCCTAGGTGTGGTTACATCCTTTAAGGATGAAGGTCATCCTAAAGTTGAAATGCAACTGCTGAATGTGATATATAGAGTAAGGAAAGCCATTGTTATTGAATAAAATAGTGACTTAGTGAACAGCCTTTGGCAACCCTTATCTTAATTAAGTGTTTCTCACGTCGTAATTGTTAATGGACTGTTAATGTTACCCAACAGGCATAAGATTAGCAATGTTACGAACACAAATTATGTTGAACAAAATCATTAATTAAAAGTGCTATATGTATGTATTTTAGTTCAAACATTCGACAATTAACTAGAAATAGGAGAGACTGGGGACATTTATAACAAAAGGACAGTTGTAACTTGCTTAAATTCTCAGATTGTGTCTAATGTAATGCGATAAAACTCACACACAACATGTGTGAAGGCATCAGCATGCTCCGTTTAAAAGTGTCAGCTTGTGCCTCAATCTCTTTCAAAAGTCTTGTGAGGCAAATTTGTAACTTTTAGGGTTTGCGCAAGACTTTGACAAAGCAATTGATGCATTATTGACAGGAACACAAGCAACAGGTGATTGTGATCATTGATTTCCGATCACACGCATTACAATCGGTTGCAGGACACTCCGCAGTTCTCTGATGTTACGGGGAAAGGGACAGTCTCTCACCACTACCACTGTTCCTGGATCATTAGACACCCCTGCCTCGCGGACCACATGGCCCAAGAACACTGTCTCTCGCCTGAACAGTTGACCTTTCTTTGGGTGCAGACAAAGGCCAGCTCGGTGAATGGCTTGGAAGACCTCACGCAGGTTAGCCAGGGTGCTTTTGAAGTCTGCTGTGTGCAAGAGGAGATCATCCCGGTATGGATGCGCAGGTCAGGTATGCAGACCAAACACACAAGGCAATAGTGGACAATGATGCTAATACACCAGAAAAACTGAAAAATAACTCACTGTCTCTAAACTGCAAACAGAAAATACAAGCTGACATTAACACAAAAAGGGAGCTTGAATATGTTCTAGATTTGAACAGGAATAACAGAATTATGGGGCCTGAAACATCCCTCTTGAAAATGTAATTAAACATGATTTGTGAAATGCACACCTCCGTTTACTGTTAGCCTGTGGAAACCGCCAACATCGTGGAGCCTTTCGCCGTCCCCAGAGTGTGATCTTTGGTGAAGAAACATGACTTTAACTTGGCCCAAAAGTGCACCGAAAATTACAGGGGACTTTTTCTTGCCGTCTGCTTGAAAAAGTCCCGAAGGCCTGACAGCACAATCAGGCTCTCTGAAGAGTGCTGTCCTGAAGTGAATGTGTACATGGTATGATTTGAAGCAGTCAGTCTAAGGGTTGCCACAAAGGGGTGGTACACACAACATCTGATCAACATCTGCAAATCAAACCCATGCCCGTATTAAGACTTCATGGTGCCCCTGGGCAACAGTGACTCTCTGGTGCCCACCTACCCCCACCCCGCAGAACACAAACCATACCTATCCACCTATTGGTCCTTGAGTAGAAATACTTTCTTACTGTACTCAAGTATTATTTCTGAGTATCTGTACTTTACTTGATTGTTTTTTTATACATACTTTTTGCTTAATACTGCTCCACTACATTTTCCATACATTGGTGTAACCTATGTAAGGAATAATGCACTGGGAGCAAGTCAGTTATAAGAAAATAACCGTTCGACAGGGGGTAGCTACCGTTTACCCCCCTGAAGTGCGGTTATTTTCCATAACTCACTTGCTCCCAGTGCATTATCCCGCTTATATCACAGCAAACTTGCCAAAGTAATTAATGCATATGCTGTAAATTATGTTTAATGTGAACTTATGTTATTAGAAATAACTTAATACAGTGCAGAACTATTGTTTTATCTTTTGTTGACCTTAATGAAATGAAATGAAAAACAGGTAGGCTATATTATTTGTCTAAATCATAAGAAAGTTTATACTTTTACTTTTGGTACTTAAGTAGGATATACAGACTTAAATCTGCTATAATCTACACAGAAAAGGAGAACATGAGCACATGAAGCTACAAATCAAATCAAGCTTTATTTATTTAATCGAACTCGCCCAAAAACAAGTCAGAAGCCTGCCAAGTAGCCTACGTCTTTCAACCAGTATATGGCGACATTAATAGCACTTTCTTAACAATGCATAGTATAGTTATCAATCTTCATTGCAATTAGGTAGCACACCAAACAATGAAATCTGACATTACAAAAAGCAATCCAACGTTAGTTGGATTCAGTTATCATTAAACCAACTCACAGCACCGCAAATAAGCATTGCAGTTCACAAAGCATTCCAAAACTTAAATAGCTAACAAGAAGTGATGACGGCTATCAAAAACATCGGCGAGGTTATACATTTAGTGACACACACGTACACTGTTCAAACCTCTGCAAGCGCAGTGAGTCTACTAACGAACTATCATTTCAGAACCATTGGGAGCAGACAGCACGCACACACACACTTTGCCTTCTGAAAAACACAGATTTACACTGTTCAAACCTTTGCAAGCGCATTTTTTTTTAAAGTGGCCGCATTTCTACACTCTTTATCTTTTTTCAACTGTCGTTCTGCATTACCGCTAAGTTGCTGCCGCTTCATCTTGATCGTTCTGTTGGTGCCTCTTTCGCTGAGTTTGTGCATTGTGTTTGGAACGTCAAATTGTGCTGACAGGGTCAGAATGAAAAAATTATCTATTTTTTAAAATAAAAAATACATCGGTTGCTTGGTGCCCCTGGAGTCTTGGTGCCCCTGGGCAGTTGCCCAGTTGCCCATATGGTTAATCCGGTTTGATTCAAACCTCATTTTCGTGTCGGGAAAACAACCCCAGGAACATGATCATTATTGTATATCTCTGGTTGGGTGGTTGGGAGATGGTTAGTGGGCAATTGACAGATAAGATGAAGGCTGCCTGGCCGACAGGAGCAGACCCAATACTATCTCTGTGTTATCAAGAGAATCTGGAGGTTCATATATGATTTATCAAAGGGAGTGATCTAGGGTGTCTCGCTGTGGTGCTTCATCTTGATAAACTTTGGCTGGACGTCTGATAAACTTTAGCTCTACTTCTGAAGTTCCCACTCTGAGTTGCTATCTAGTCTCTACCCTACCGACCTGAAATAACCCTGACCTGCAGGGATGACCTAGCCAGTTAGTGTTTACCTGTTTTATTTAATCATTCTGCCGTGTTGTTGTTTGTGAAGTCAAATGAAGGCCACTCAGGGATATTTGATATTTGATCTTTGAAAACAGTGGTATATTTAGCCAGATGCACCCTGTATTTAGGCATTGGCACCCTTGTCTATATACAGTGTATGTTGTATGTGCTGGATCTCTTGGTATCATGAAGCAGCATGTTCTGCTCAAAATCAAATGTCAGTCATGGTCATTTTCTTGGTCTCACCACTAAGGTCAGGTCAGGTATTCTAACCAGCGAACTAAATAACCAAGGAAATTCGCACCATTATCACTTGTATCATTTGAGGCCTTGGAACTGCGACTACACTTAACTGACTTGTTTACCTCAGATGTATGCATGCCCTACTCTCCTGTTTTGAGGGCCCATCACACAGAGCAGCTTGTGCAATCTTTTGTCTGAGCACTGTGCAAATAACACCAAATTGCCATTGATTGGAGCTTCTGTTGTGACTATTAGCAAAGTCTGCTAGTTTTGTTCTCTCTCCAAAACAACATCCACAACATTAAGAACTCTGAAGCACACAGACATGACAAACTGTACATAGCGAATCTGCACTAGCTTTGGTGGACTACTGTTTGTTTGACATACTATTAGGATGTCCATTCCATAGCACCTTCCGCCCCAAAAGAGTCCAACAACGGTGAACACATATCCCTGCAAACCTGTCTAATATGCTAGAGATTTTTCTTTTTCCTGAGAATGCCACCAGGCTCTCCCCAGATGGAAAAAGTCTGTAAAATTCATGTATGTTCATTTTTCTATAGTATATATGACAACAGTGTGTTAGCACACATAGTTACGACCCTTTTCATATATAGTAACATAAAAAAATATGTTATATAAATTACCTACTTGGCATGTTGAGGAGCATTCTGCCAATGTATTTATATGCAAGTATTGGACTTGACCAGTTTGATTCCTATATGTTTTTTACAGATCTTTTCCATATGGGTCCATTAACACAGATGCCAAAAAAATGGATGCCTGCAGGGTCTTAATGAAGAGAAACCCTTGTTGTGAGAGTTGCAGCCTTCTCCACAAGAGTGCTGTCAGATGTCTGGGCGGTGAAAGAGATGGATGGATGGAGAGATAGATGAGTGACGAGCCACAGCATTTCTTCTCCTTGCTGCGTCTGTGCAGAGGAGGCTGCTGGGTGAATTTGCAGAACATTCAACATCATCAAGCACAACTCATCTCCGTTTACAAAAACTCCTCCATTACCCCCTACATTTGTCATGAAGCGCTCAAAACATCAATTTCCTTCTCTCTCTGTTTATTTATTTATGTGTGTGTGTGTGTGTGTGTGTGTGTGTGTGTGTGTGTGTGTGTATATGTTTGTGCATACATCAGTAGGAGCCTACTTGAAAGTACAGCACTGCCACAGTGAATGGATGTGGGCCCAGTAATTGGGAGCGAGTGATTCTGTGCTATGCGTATATGCCAGAGGCATAACAGAGTTTATTAGGAACCATAAAAACACCATTAAAATTCACAACTCATGGAGCCTTTTCCTGCGCCCTCGCGAGACTGATAAATTACCTGCGTTCATTGAGAGCGGCCGTTTTTCCGTTTTTTTTTTTTTTTTATCTTTTCCTCCTTTTTCTACATGGTGAGTTTACACTCTCTGCAAGAATTTATTTGTGTAAATGGCTCCCTATTCTGTCTGATTTCCACCCTAAAAGGAATTAAGGGCATTTGGCATAACTAATGGGTTTGGGAAGAACAATAATGCTACCACAGTTGTCATGCTTTCCAAATCATGTGACACCAATAAGAGTATACGCATGTCGCCACTAATCGTTCATATCTTACCCAAAGCCCTCATGAAAGCCAAGTGGTTCATATAAGAAGAATATGAGAATATTCTGTATTTTTATGTATATTTGTTATTGGGTTTTTTTTGTGTGTGGAAGCAAGCCTGTGACCTGTCTGTTGCCCCCAGAGATGTTATAGTGATAAAATGCACACATCCATTCATTCAAAAAAACTGCATAAGCATTGATGCTTATGACAGCAGGAGGTGGTTATGCATCACTTCATGTCATGTCAGTTTGATATGAGCCCACAGGAGAGCATTACTAATTGCTCTTCAGAGATCTTGAGGGCACTCCACCATAGTGACAAAATATAGTGCAACTTACTTCAAAAGAACATCAGCATTGGCTTTAAAATGTCCAATCACAATGCTAAATATGGAACTATTTGGCCCTTCTTGGATTTCGCTGGATGGAATTGATAATAGAAGAGAAGATAATAAAAGAGACTTGACTTTATTCTTAGTGTTGGATTTTACAGTAATAGATGCTTAAGAATCGAGTGGAGTAACTGCCACCATGACTGAAATGTACACACACACACACACACACACACACACACACACACACACACACACACACACACACACACACACACACACACACACACACACACACACACACACACACACACACACACACACACACACACATCTCTCTCTCTTTCTCTGTCTGTATCTGTTTTGTGAGCAGAGTCATCCTCCTCATGAAATACTTCAATGTTTTTATTAACATGTGTGTCAGGTGAACAAAGCCTTACATTCTATGATAAACAACTGAATATACTGTTCTTTCTCAGCGTTCACTCTGGATCTACCCTCTCGCCCCCCCCCCCCCCCCCCCCCCCCTGCCCAGCTATCACACATACGGAGTACATACGCACAAACATATGCACACAAATAAGTTAACAGAGCAAAACTCAACTCCTGAAACTGTAAAGCATATATGTCAAATTATTCTGTAGTCCGTGTTTGCTACTCATATAGTAGTACATACGAGGGGAAAAAAAGGACCAAAATATAATCACCATTAGCTTGCCATCACTTGATACAATACATACTTGGGTATACTTATTATCTTATATATTTGACATACAGTATATTTTTCAGTACAAATATATTAATACATAAAAAACATAAATTTTGTCGTGACGTTCGCTGAAGTCAAAGGCCATGTATAAAACTGTGTTTGAAGAATCCAAGACCTGGAAAGATCCTGCGATGTTTATTTTACATAAAACAGGAGTGTTTTTTTTTAAAGCGAAATAATCAATAGAGGGACATAAAAAAAAAAAATAACACAAAAGAATACCTCCCATCACAGTGACTTAAAGGTTTACACACACACACACACGCACGCGCGTGCGCGCGTGCACACGCGCACACACACACACACACGCACACACACACACACGCACACGCACACGCACACATGCACACACACACACACTCCCAAATGTTCCAGTTACTTTCTGACCTCCACCATGTGAATCATGACTAAAGTTTCAGTTGAAAGACCACTATGTTCATACAAATAAAACACTAGAGAGGGACACCGAAAGCGGAGGGCACAGGGACCCAGTTGGTGAAGAGGCCAGGGAAGGGCAGCCAGAGGAAGTCCCAAAAGGCTGGCTGCTCTACAGCAAATGATGCAACAGGCAAATGTTCCCCGGCAACAACTCCCAAGTTACCAATATTGCACCAAAGCAACCATCCAGCAGAATGTGACCAGAAACCGAAGCTGTAATCAACTCACTTTCTTTTTTTCTCTCTCACAATGCCGTTTAGTCCACTATAGTCATTAGTGCTACAGCCATGGCAACAGTTTCTCATCCAGTTCAGAAGTGTGGAATTTGAGTCTACCAACGTTTGCGTTTGTCAGTGTTGGTTTCCAAAAAGTCCCGCAATGCATTCCACCTTGCTAGTCTCAGTCCCGGTGCATTTGATGGCATGGTAGTGTGTGGAGGTATCAATGGGTTACGAAGCGTTGCAGCCACTGAACTGAAAACAGCATGTAGTAGAAGCGTTTTTTTTCTGCTTGTTTACAATTTCACAGATCAGGGTTTTTTTTTTTGTTGTTTGCTTTTCAATTCCCAACAGCACTGAATGACCGTATGGCTGTGAATGTGTTTCCCCAACATCACAGTGTGCCTTCCTTCCCGTCTGCGTTTCCCCTCCACTCAAGGTCCACATGTTGGTGGCACATGTTGTTGTTGTTGTTGTTGAGGCTCAGAAGCAAAGTTGAATAGCAGGTCTGTAACGTGGTGAAGGTTGAAGTTGGGATGGGCGAGGGAGGAGGAGGAGGAGGGGGAGGGGGGGGGTGGTGTTGAGGAGGCCTAAGGGGAGCGTTAAGCTTCAGTTCTTGGCTTCAGGAGGATGAACATGATGGACTGGCCTAAACGTCAGTAAACCTGCAGGCAGAGGAAGAAGGTGTGAGACCGTGAAAAGGTGAAAAGGTCATTTTTATAAAGAGGAGCAATCAAAACACTGACAAAAGAGGCATTCAAGAGTGTGTATGTGTATTGGGGGTCATATATACAGTATACACACACACACACACACACACACACACACACACACACACACATATATATATATATATATATATATATATATATATATATATATATATATATATATTGTGTATATCAGGCGAGTCCAGTTTTTCTTTGGTCTGTGACATAACTACATAGACCTTCTTTAGATGTCTTTAGATTTTTAGCTTGTAGGAATGAACACGAATGAACACAGTAAATATGTATTTCTGTTCACTATCCAGAGGTGTGGTGCATGTTGGGCCATGGTAACAAAGAGAGAGAGCGAGAGAGAGAGAGAGAGAGAGATTGTGTTCTATCATTTCGTGATGGTCACTGCACAACAACGCTTTCAAGAAACATACCTCAGGCCAGTTTTTGCAAGGACAGCAACCGTAACTATATCACTGCGCACTTCGGTAATTGAAATCATCATGCTATTATGTACTTAGTATAAAGCAAGAGAATAGAAGAGTTGGGAGCAATGGATATAAATGACACTATCAGCTGGATCAATATCAATGAGCCTCATGCTATGACAACCAGTCATTTCACACTGCCATCATGCCTCCTGCTTTTGCTTTTCAATTGAGGCCAACTATGGCAGAAGAATGATGGGAATATATTGGAAATCTCGTTCAGTAGGTAAAGCTGCTGTTGCTGACCTTTCAAATGGCACAACCCTGATGGATCCACACACTACACTCCCCTAGGTTTATTAAATATTTTCATCTGATGGAGAAGCAACATATCTGGGTCTGATTGATCTGTCTACATACTCCGCTGAAAAAATCTAAAAGTTCACCCACAGAGAAAGTCTTCAAAAGTTCTTGGAAGAGAAACAGTTCATAGCTTATGGTTTGTTAAATCATTACCATCCTTATGCGTGCAGGAATAAGGGTTCTAATATAAAAAAAAGACCCTATAAAAAAACACGTATCCAACCAGGGTGGATAATTGGAATTTGAACTTGAAGACATCAGTCTCAGTGACATCTGCAATGAGCTAATCTAGAAGACCTACACATATTTGTTCAGCGGGACTCATGCAAATTTGTAAGGATTTGAATTATTCATCTGGAAACTATAGCTGGAGGTAAGGCACCCATTTATGTGGTATCTGTGGCATGCATATCAACCACATTATTTAGCTGACCACCTTTAAAAAAGAGGATGAGTCACATTATTTAGCTGACCACCTTTAAAAAAAAGATGATGAGTCACATAATTAAGAACCTTCAGTACTGAGCGGATTTACCAGTAGCTGGGTCTTTCAGCTTTATAGTTGGGAGTCTAGCTGGCCCTTGTGTTACACGTGCACCGGTGTGCACACAGTGGGCATCCAGTGCATGCTGTCCAGCAAAATATACATTGGCACACATTGGATGAATAATTTACTGAGAAATTTAGTACAGTCGATGCGATGGATTGCCCACATGAATCTTTTACAGAGCTAAAGTATGATTTTTTTAGTGGGGATCCGGACCGAAACTCTCAGATCTGAAACCACACCGCAAATAAATATTTATGACGCACCCAATTTCCCTGTTCAACCCTGTCTCTGGTAATTGCATGTGATTCATTCTGTTTTCTCAGTTGCAACTGGAGAAATCAATATAAGCAATGAGTTTTACCCCGGCCCTCCTCGGGTTGATATCCAGCTGCAGCGGGCCCTATTGTTACGCCTCGGTGCCACACGCTGAAAGTCTCACTAACAAGGGCCAGGTCCAATTCCCAGTCTGGCCATGAAGCACACAGTGTTACCGAGTCAAATGCCTGTACACTGTGGCATGCTGACATTTAAAGGCATTTAATGTGAGTGGAGCCACGATAAACATGTTTTCCCTTTTTTTCCAAGTATAGTGGAACAGAGTGTCAAATACAGAGTGACAGCCAAAGAGCTATGGAGATAGGGGAGAGGGCAATGGAGATAGAGGAGATGGGGGAGAGGGCTATGGAGATAGGGGAGAGGGCTATGGAGATAGGGGAGAGGGCTATGGAGATAGAGGAGATAGGGGAGAGGGCTATGGAGATAGGGGAGAGGGCTATGGAGATAGGGGAGAGGGCTATGGAGATAGGTGAGATAGGGGAGAGGGCTATGGAGATAGGGGAGAGGGCTATGGAGATAGGTGAGAGGGCTTTGGAGATAGGGGAGAGGGCTATGGAGATAGGGGAGAGGGCTATGGAGATAGGGGAGAGGGCTATGGAGATAGGGGAGAGGGCTATGGAGATAGGTAAGATAGGGGAGAGGGCTATGGAGATAGGGGAGAGGGCTATGGAGATAGGTGAGAGGGCTTTGGAGATAGGGGAGAGGGCTATGGAGATAGGGGAGAGGGCTATGGAGATAGGGGAGATAGGGGAGAGGGCTATGGAGATAGGGGAGAGGGCTATGGAGATAGGGGAGAGGGCTATGGAGATAGGGGAGAGGGCTATGGAGATAGGTGAGATAGGGGAGAGGGCTATGGAGATAGGGGAGAGGGCTATGGAGATAGGTGAGAGGGCTTTGGAGATAGGGGAGAGGGCTATGGAGATAGGGGAGAGGGCTATGGAGATAGGGGAGAGGGCTATGGAGATAGGTGAGATAGGGGAGAGGGCTATGGAGATAGGGGAGAGGGCTATGGAGATAGGTGAGAGGGCTTTGGAGATAGGGGAGAGGGCTATGGAGATAGGGGAGAGGGCTATGGAGATAGGGGAGAGGGCTATGGAGATAGGGGAGAGGGCTATGGAGATAGGGGAGATAGGGGAGAGGGCTATGGAGATAGGGGAGAGGGCTATGGAGATAGGGGAGAGGGCTCCTGGTTGGCAGGTGACTCATGGGAGTGGGTCGGGTTCTGACCCATTCCAGATCAAGGCAGGCTCTGTTCTAGAATCTTCTTCTGCCTGGTTTGCAAAGACCACTCTTGCTCAGTTTGGGGAGTAAGAAACAGCCTATCTAGACTGCTGTCCTTCCACACACGCTCTGTAATGCACCACATAAATCACACTTCAAAGATTTCAACTAAAAAGGGAGGGAAAAAAAATCAAATATGACTTTAAAGTGTAACTCCAAAAGCTATGAGTCACCGGCTTGAAGCCAAGTACTTTGCAGGGGAGTGTGGATTATAAATCTTGTACTCCTGTTCTCCCCCTCCCCTGCTAAACAACAACAACAACAAAAAAAAAACAATGGGGAAAAAAAACCCCGAACAGAACTCTTTCCCATTCGGGACATTCACTCAGGGATTGGCGGGATGTAAGCAGCGCTGACAAACAACAGCTGGTTATGTAGATTTATCTTGTTAAAGACAACCTTATCTCACCCTCCCTCTTTCCGTCTGCCAGTTTGCAGTCTGCCATTATGGGACGTGACTGCGGAGGCCATTGCTGGCTCTTCAGTGCCCCGAGCACGTCCCACGTCCCGTCATCTCCTTCCTCCACCCCAGCCCCTGTCGCCACCCCCCCCCCCCGCAACCTCATCGTCTCCCGCACTGCCGCGCCCCCTTATTCCCCTCTAATCCTGTTCTGCCCCACCACTGATCAGGTAAGCCGCCCCTGACACATCTTAATCATTGCGACTGCCGAAAATTGGCCCCTGATAAACGATAAGATCTTCACGCTATTCCAGCTCCGTCTCTCTCGTCTCCCGATATATATCGCCACGCTCTCTTCAGTTACCCCGTGGGAAGGGAGAGCGGGCTGCGGGCTCATCCGTCAGCACACGAGGAGGTGGGGGGTTGGGATGGTTGGGTTGGGAAAAAAAAAAAAACATCAACTCTTATCACTTATTAAGGAAGAAGCACACTCACCTCCCTGTAGTTTCTGGGGATCCTCTAAGATGGCTCCTTAGGCAAAGGCTGTGGGAGAATTGAAACATTCGTCAGCGTTAGATATGCAAAGAAAACAAATGCTATTGTGTGGTGGTGGTGGTGGTGATGGTGGGGGGGGGGACCTGCCCTGTAATTGTATTTATCGCAACCTGCGGCTCAGCCGAGACTCCAACACTAATGAGCTTTTAACATGTGGCTGTTTTGACACACGTCTCCTGTCGAAAGTTAATGAAAAGGATTATCAGCGCTTCCTTTATTAACTCTGTTCTCCGGCTGTTCATTCATGGCTCTGAGATGTCAATATCCTTCCTGCCAGCTGAAATTAACACCTTTCATTTGGAAGAGATTACTGCCACTGTCTTTGTCAGACTTACAAATATGAGTTTCATATTAAAAAACCGGACAACTCATAGATAATATATCTGGGTTCTGATTCCCACTGACTTGGCAGGGTATCAAATACTACATTTTTTTGTGGTTTCAAAAGTGGTTTGCACCAAAAATAGCTTCTCTAAGACATGCATAATACATGACACATGATGGGCTTGGCTTAATAGAAACAAATGTTGTGTTGTGCTACCCAAGTAGGTTTTGAGATACTTTGTACTGCGTGTTTTCCATGTATGTATCAGGGTGTGTTTTTAAGTAAGGGGGGGGGTGCATGAATGTGTGTGTGTGTGTGTGAGGGAGTGTTTGTGTGTGTGTATATGTGTGTAGGGGGTTGTGTGTGTATATGTGTGTAGGGACCTCCATGCATGAGTGTGTGAGGGGGTCTTTGAGGAGGGGTTGGATGTGTGTTTGAAAGGGGTGTTTGTGGAGGGGGGAACATATTTGTGTGTGTCTGTGTGTGTATGTCTGTGTGTGTGTGAGAAAGAGAGAGAGAGCAAGGGGGGTGTTGTGGAAAGGAGTATGTATGTGTGTGTGGGTGTGTGTGTGTGAGAGAGAGAGACAGAGAGAGAGAGAGAGAGAGAAGGGGGGTGTTGTGGAAAGGAGTATGTGTGTGTGTGTGTGAGAAAGAGAGAGAGAAAGATGGGGGAAGAGAGGGAGCGAGAGAGAACACACATCCCCATTGCCATTCCCAGTAGTCTGTGCTCTGGCCCCGAAGCGGTGGGGCTGGTCTGGGCAGGGCTGGGCTGAGCTGAGCTGAGCTGGTGCTCTGTATTCTGCTGCCCTCACCGCTGTCTGTCCGAGTGCTGCGCCTGCTATCTGAACAGCACTCCACAGCAGCCCGCTGATCTATGGCTCCTCTCCTCCAACATGTCATCTAAATGCTAAGTACTCGCGCTGCATCGTTAAATCAAAACAAAAAAAAGGAAGAACAACGACCGCAGGAAAGAAAGAAAAAGGGAGAAAGAGCGAGCGAGAGAGAGAGACAGAGAGAAACAGAAAGAGGGAGAGAGAGAGAGACAGAGAGAAACAGAAAGAGCGAGCGAGAGAGAGACAGAGAGAAACAGAAAGAGGGAGCGAGAGAGAGAGAGACAGAGAGAAACAGAAAGAGGGAGAGAGAGAGAGACAGAGAGAAACAGAAAGAGCGAGCGAGAGAGAGACAGAGAGAAACAGAAAGAGGGAGAGAGAGAGAGAGAGCAAGCAAACAATGGAATCTGCCAAACAGGCCTGAGGTTTCTGATTTGATTTCAGCCCCTCCCCCCCCACCACCCCTACCCTCTTCGAATGCCTAGAACATTCTTCAGCTCCAGCATGCGAGTGGAATCCTGAGAGGCTGTCCTATTACATAAACAGAAGAACGGGAGAGCCAGAGAAGGAGAAAAGTAGATATTGGTGCGTCAGACATTTGGCTTTTTTATCCTCCTTTATTTTCTCTTCCTCCTCATCTCTCTCTCTCTCTCTCTCTCTCTTCCTCCTCATCTCTCTCTCTCTCTCTCTCCCTCTTAAGAAAAATGCTTTGGCAAAAGGCAGCCTGGCTGTGACTATACTGGGAGCCCTCCAACAATAGAGTCCTTTTTCCTCGGTGCCTCTCTGGATATTGATTGGGTGACACTAAGTCGGCCCGAAAGTGCTGAAGCTGCAGTTGTGGGAAGCACTATTAACTGCTCCCGCTAATTAAAAGGCTAACAAGGTGAGGCTAGCCCCTTGAGAGCCGCAACGCTGGAGATGGATTGGACGCTTCCATCTGTGCCTGAGCCACCGCTGCGGTGGCGGTGGCCATGCTAAGCTCAACACACTTACAGGGACAACAAGCGAACCAGCACTTATGCAATATTAATACTCAGGGCCAAAATGTTTTCTCTGTAAACACGGGTATGCAGACAACAAAAAGAAAGGCTAAATACCGTAGCATCTGCGATAAGGAGTCGTGGGGGTGGTAAGGCAAGGCCAAATGTATGTGTGTTCAGTAATGTTTAGCAATTGATGGCATTAACTTTAAATTAGCGCGCAATTAAGCCCATCCCTTTCACTTGTTCTGCTCCATCAGAGTGTCCAGGCAACATGCAAAAATAAAATAATAACATAAACCTGTAGATTAGAAACATAAATAATAAAAATACATGTTGCTTGGGATGTTTACAGTCATGGGTGGGGGGGGGTGGGGGTATGGGGGGGGGGGGGGGGGGGGGGGGGTTGGGGTTGAGAAAACAAGACAATACGGAGCTCGACGTCCAAATAAATAAGTGCATCACAGTGCATCATAACCCAACCAACAGGATGTAATCCACTGAGATGAAGAAAGCAGGAGAATCTCCTCTGCCATAAAAAAATGGGATTACTGAGTGCCCTTCAGAAGGGGTCACATACAAACTCCCGACAACACCACCTGAGCTCTATTGCCACGGTTACCGAAGATGGTTTGACACCGCCGGCATTTTTAAAACACACGCCATTCACTCATCCCAGCGTGTGTGTGTGTGTGTGTGTGTGTGTGTGTGTGTGTGTGTGTGTGTGTGTGTGTGTGTGGCAAGGGTAGCGCAACACACTGCATGGGCATACGGGCACTCTCCCAAATGAGCTTCTCCAGCGGGTTTATCATTTAGAGATTGATTTAGCCGTGCCAGGGGCTGCCAGCCTTACCATGGCAGGAGTCAGAGTCATAAAGACCAAACAAGGCAGAGCACATTTTGATGGAGTAGAGCCTCTCTGTTACAGTCCCAGATAATGAGCAGAGTGGTGGAGTGAAGAGGAAAAGAGGGAGAGAGAGAGAGAGAGAGAGAGAGAGAGAGAGAGAAAAAAAGGAGGGGGGGGTGAAAAGAGCGATATAGGGAGAGAGGGAGGAAATATAAGAGATAAATAGAGAAAGACATCCATGCACAGAGAAGGGGAGATGGAGAAGAGAGAGAAGTGGAGAGAGGCACAATACAGATGGGTAGAGTTAGAGAGAAATAAAGAGAGCGATAGAAAGGGAGGGTCAGAAAGGAAAGGGCGAAGGTGACAGAGAGACAGATAGCATTGGTACTGCGGTATAACACTCGCCATCTTGTCAAGCACAAAACCCAAACTCAAGTCCTGGGTCAAAGGCATATTTCATCATTTAGCATATTCATATTTAATGGCGTGATAAACAGCAGAACAAATGTAGATGTGAAAAAGGCAAGAAAAACATCCATGACCATAAAATGTTAACTGGATGTGTGTGTGCCTGCGTGTGTGTGTGTGTGCGTGCGTGAGAGAGAGAAACATATTGCTTAAGAAACAGCAGGCGCTCCCATATGAAAGCTTGACATGCAGCGAGCGTCTCGCACTGTATTCCCAGAGCACAGCTTATACCCCAGCATGAGGCATGAGGATGGCCTTACTGGAGAATAATATGATACCTCCTCTGATCCTGGTCTGAAACAATTGCTCCAGACAACTAAAGAGCGTAGAGGAGATAGAGATAGAGAGAGAGAGAGAGAGAGAGAGAGAGAGAGAGAGTGAAAAAAAACTTTCCACTGAGAATATCCCCCCTGTACAACCCCCTCCTCCTCCCCTTTACATCTCTGCCCGCCCTCCCTCCCAATATGACTAAAATGAAAATGGCAGTTCAAAGAAAGGCGACGGAAGGCCTT
>NC_045155.1:5495643-5503143 GCF_900700415.2 Clupea harengus | reverse complement strand
GAAAAAAATACATTAAGAAGGAACAGAGTAATCCTTTTTAACCAGCACTTTAATCCTTTTTTTTCTTTGCTGTTCTACAAAAACACTTTACTACGTGAACAATTCAGTATGGAGATGCATTCAGTTATAAGGCGGGATGCACTCTGGAAATGATAAAATCTACAAAATGGACACCCAGATTTCCAAAGTCTGACCAGAGGGTCAAAAGGCAGTTTAACCAAGGACTTCTCTGTGATCTTACATGGATCATATAGAGGTGGTGATTGATCCACCGTAGAAAGTTGACGATGTAATATTTACCACTCTAATGCATATTCCTGTCCCATTTGCAAAAATAGCCGTCAAGCCTAATCATTTCCGTCATTGGTAATCATAACGACCTTTTACTGTTGTTATGATGGACATGATCAAACTGCCATTTACACAGTGGATGCAATTCAACTCAGCCAGAGTGACAAAAAGGTCCCAGTTACCTGGGAAGAAAAGGCAATAAAAAAGGGCTGGTGACAGCTCTCCACTCAACATAATAACACTCCATCATGCTATCAACGGTCAAACACACAAAAGAGGATGCCACAGCTCTCCCCCTCTATCTCTTCTCCATCATTTCATCGTTTCATCTCTTCTTCCGTCAAAAAGAGCGATAAAGAGAGAGAGAGAGAGAGAGAGAGAGAAAAACAACCACTTTGGCTTAAACGAGGATCCAGAGGCACCTGCTTGAGAGAATCACTGTTTGAACCTTTCAGGGGCGTACTAGTGAAGACAAATGGGCACCTTGTTTAGGGCTCTTGTGAATGATCTACATTAATAATTGGCGGCGGTTCAGCGTGCTGCATATGCTAACTCCATTAGCAGGTCAGCGTTGGGGGAGTTGGTCCTGGCAAAGGCTCACCTCACAGTGCTGTAGATGCATGTAGAGAGGTTGCAGGTGCAGCCGTGAGTGTGACAGCAACACAACTCATAATACACACACACACACACACACACACACACACACACACACACACACACCACACACACACACACAGACACACACACACACACACAGTCACACACACACACACACACACACAGACACACACACACACACACACACACACAGACACACAGTCACACAGCCACACACACACACACACACACACACACACACACACACACACACAGAATCGGAGACACACATACACGCACAGACTACAAACTTCACACACATATGTGCCAGGGAAAACATACACATGTGCAAGCACAGGCACACACAAACACATGCAAACACACACACACACACACACACAAACACACACACACACTTGCACTGATTCGCCTTGGACTGCATCCCACTACACCTTCTCCTCCATCTGTTACAGTGGCTGTGTAGTGCTCCCCTCTCTGCTGTGTGTTTCCTGTTCAGTGCCCCCATACATAACACCCTGTCTGATCCACCTCCCCTGCCCGCCTCCCCCTGCCCGCCTCCCCCCTCCTCCTCCTCACCATCCCTTCTCCTCGTCGGGGAGAGGCTACTCAGGCTCCCTCTCTCTCTCCCTCTCTCTCTCTCTCTCTCTCTCTCTCTCTCTCTCTCTCTCTCTCATTGATGGCTCTGATGAAGGATGCTGTAGTGTCTAATCACCGTTTGCGGGCTTTTGCAAAGCCGACGCGGTGCAAACTGTAGCCTTGCACGCATGCACCAATCACACACACATGCCCATATGCATACACACAAAAACACACACACACACATGCACTCACACTCAAACACACACAAATTCCTCTCTGTCTTTCTCTCACTCACTCACACACACACTCACACATACAAATCATGCACACACACATACACCTACACACATACCCACATCACAAATCATGCTCACACACGCACACACGCAAACACGCACGCACACACCCACACACACACACACACACACACACACTCACACACACACACACACACACACACACACACACACACACACACACACACACACACACACACACACAGGCTCTCACTCTCTCTGCTCCTGTCAGTGCTGATTATGCAAGCCAGAGAGCATGCGGCTGAACTCCTCTGCAGTTGCCACAGGGCTGTTGGACAGGAGCTGTGGGCCACAGTGCTTCAGACGAGCGGGCGGAGCGTGCCAGCAGCCGCCGGGACTATGGCCTCTACCAGGCCTACCTGCACAGGGGAATACAGCCGCACACGTTTGGGGGGAGAGAGAGAGAGAAGTACGGGTAAAGAGAGAGCAACAGGGGCAGAAAGAGGAGGAGTGTGTGTGTCTGTGTGTGTGTGTCTGTGTGACAGAAAGAGAGATAGATATTGTTTGTAGGTGGGTATGTGTGGGGTAGCGAGAGAGTGTGTATGTGTGTGCGTGTGTGCGAAAGAAAGATAGAACAAGTGTGGGTGTGTAGGTTAGTGTGAGAGTGAGAGAGAGTGTGTGTTTAGAGAGAGAAAGAGAAATAGGCTTGAATCACTGAAAACAATCGTTGGCCAACCATCACCACGCTACAGAATCATCTGCAATGTTGCAAGGAAAAATGTAGGTGTCAGGTATAACATAATCATAGCCCGCCGACACACACACACCACAGCACACACACACACACACACACACAGACACACACACCACAACACACACAAACACTAATATGTGTCATAATCTGCACACACCCACGTCCACACAAACATGCACACGATGCAGCAAAATAGCTAAATCAAAAAGTCATCCACTTTTTTGGAGCCACCAGTCCGTAAAATTAACACCCAGCCAATTCTGCAAGAGCATCATATCTTAAAGAGAAAGAATGACCCTGTGTAGGTGAGGGCGCTAGACGACTTAATTCTGTCTAATTACCCATGATGCATCTGGTCATTTAATAATGACTTAATGACTATCTATTACATCACAATGATTGAATTATAAATAATGTTGCTTTGGTGAAGAAGCAAGCCTGTGAAAATTCACAAACCCTGAGCTTTGAAGACTTTCCCCCCTCCCGTACAGTGAAATACCACAGGCATGAACCAACTCAGGGTTCGAGAAACATAAATAGAAAAAGAAATAGATAATAGAAATTCAAGAGAAATAGTTGTATAGTAATGTGTCTCCTCTCTGCTGTGATACAGTGCTTAAGGGAGCCATAACAAACACCTCTGCATTCAACGCTTGTCAGATCTGACGATGTGCTTGCACCCGGCGGTACATGCATTCATATGCACTCCATATGACATCCATACTGTGACCATACATCAGCACACAAACTAATGGAAATCACTGACACCTTTCAAAACGTATTCACCACAGGCAGGAGCCTCACATATCACCATCACCATCAGGCGAACAGTAAAGAGATGAAGAGAGGAGAGGAGAGAAAAGAGAGAGAGAGGGAGGGAGGCAGGGAGACAATATAGGCAGAAAATGGAAAAAGTAAAAAAAGAAAAAAAAAGTGTGAAATATGAGATGGCAATACAGCAGAGGTAGTGTAAATTGAGAAAGAAATGAAGACATGAAGAGTAGTGATATATAAATGAAGGGAATAGAAAGGGAGGGACAGATGGATAGAAAACACTCAGACATGGAGAGGTGGAAGAGAGAGAATGATGAGAGTTACAAGAGAGAGAGAGAGAGAGAGAGAGTGAGAGTGAGAGAAGAGAATTATAAAAGAAAGAGAGGCTGATTCAAAAGAGGGAGAATAATTCCAGAGGGAGACAGAAAGAGGGGGAAAGAGAGAGAGAAGGAGAGAGGGAGGGAGGGTGGGAGAGAGAGAGAGAGAGAGAGAGAGAGAGAGACGAATCGTTCTTACCGTGACTGTCTTGATGCGGCCGCCTCCCTTGGTGCAGGTCCAGCCGGAGCGGTTGAAGAGGAGACCACACACCTCGCCCTCGGAGCAGGGGGTCATGTCACACCACTGCCTGCTCTTCACAATCCTCACTGGGGCCACACACACACACACACACACACACACACACACACGTACACACACACACAGGGGGTGGGGGTGGGGGGGATGAGGGGAGGGGAGAAGCACAGTGAGGGGCAAAGTCAGGCACCTAATGCTCTCTCTTACCCCTTTTCCACCAAAGTAGTTTGAGGGCTGTTTCTGAGCTGGTGCCTAAGTCTCAAACCAGTTCTTTGCGTTTCAACAGTCTAGGCCAGGAAAACTGGTTTCAGAGCTGGAGTGTAACATTCACGGCTACCTAGCTAGCCGTTGGTCAGCTATCATTACCCAAGCAAGCATAGCTCGCTACTTGCTAGTCCAATTTCATGCTTGGCACTAGTGTTGCTGGAAACGCGGAGAAGTGTACAGCCGTATACAGTGACGTAATGATGTGGCTCTATAGTAGCAGCTCTCTAGCCTGTAGAAAAGCCCTCTTAGAAGGTTTGCAAGCTGAACCAACTCCAAACTGGCACTAGCACCAGCTCAGGACTGGCACCTCGTTCACTCTGGTGGAAAGGGGGCATCACAGCCACTTCTGAGAAGAAGCCCTGCTGCTCGGGCTTTCTTTAGATATCAGACTGTGCAGGTAGTGTATATATATATACACAGTATACTATATATACAGCTTCTTTCCTTGTGGATTTATGGATTTATTGTGTCTTTAATGTATGGTTTCTTCTCCTTCTAGTTCCTTTAGAAAGAGGCTGTTGCCAGACCAAACTTCGTTCAAACAGTTCAATTCAGTTCAATGCTATAGTGTTTCCTGTCAAGGAAAATGGTCACCTGCAGTATTCTGGCTGATTACAGTTCACTCATATAGGGCTCACATAGCACCCCTGTTCCTTTCATCATTGAAATATCTTCAATAGAATGACAGCAAGTGACGGCACCCTCGTGGTTCTCCATCACGGCAATACTTTCGGTAGCCTCGTCTGTTACATCAGCGCCGTGTAATGTAACATAGCTGGATTGTGCCTATGGCTGCGGCGTGTGTTCAGTGAAGTACTCATGCTTCCCATGATTCACAACGCACTCTCTCATTATTCACTGGCTTTTGGTCCTGCACTGCAAGTGTGACAGCTAGGTTTTACCGCTCAGCCCCTTGCAGGCGAAATATCATCTTACTTTCAATGCAGAGCACTGGGATACGTTATGACATTTTGCCTCGGAGAAACACATTTTTTTTTTTTCGCCTGGCATCAGCCTCCCTCGCCGATAAGGTGTGAGTGTTTGACGTATTCAGATGTATTTGCACTTGTGTAGGAATCTTTGGTATGCTGAGAGGGGGAGCGGCTGCCTCACAGGGCCCTTATTGTGTCCGCTATCAGCAAATGGGGTAAACACAGACTAGCGAGAGAAAGGAATTGAGAACTGCTACAGGGATACCCATTAGCATTGAGAACTGCTACAGGGATACCCATTAGCAAACAGGGAAGCAGGCCTCTCCATGCCTATCAACTGGCACCAAAGAAGCACAAATAAACGATCTGTGTGCTCTCCTCCCCCCCCCTCCCCCTTCCTCTTGTAGCTGGGTGAGTGCTTTTTAAAGACTGAAATTTGCAGTGAACTCTTTCCAGAGTGGTGGTGTGCTACCAAAGGGAGTTGTTTTTTTATTTTATTTATTTATCAGGGTGTTTATAAATGATTGCTTATGAGCTATGTAAAAGATTATACAGCCGGAAAAAAGCTCACCAGGAAGCACACTTAAACAAACAAAAACAAACAAACAGAAAATAAACAAATAACACTCATAAAGACACCCACACCGAGACACACACACACACACACTGAGACACAAACTGAGACACACACTCACACACACACACCGAGACACACACACACACACACACCGAGACACACACACACAAACAAGTTCCAACCATACGGAGAGGAAGAAACTAAGAGAGAGTGCACTGTACTAACAAAATGTTTTTCCCTCAGAAAAAAACCCTAAACCGGCCTGACTAACATCCCTTATTCTGCAACATTACACACTGCCCTCTGTGTCACAGGCAACCTTTTCAACTGTGGCCGAGTGCCCTTCAGCCATACTTGCGTGTGTGTGTGCGCGTGCATGCGTGCATGCGTGCTTGCGTGCTTGCGTGCTTGCGTGTATGTGTGTGTGTGTGAGCTTGGCCTGACGTCACACGTGGAGATGACTGAGTCCTGACAGGGGAGTTGTCGTGGCAGCTCTCTTGTCACCTCCCTCCCGGAGTCCTCGAGCCATCTGTCTTCCCCTGAGACCCCCCCACCCCCACCACCACCCCACCACCACCACCATCCCTCCCCCCCCCAGCCTCTCAGCCTCAGCCAACGCCACCCATCCAGGGTCTCAGTCCTCACCTTGGGACGGCATGGATGCAACGCAAGCATTGGCATGGCAACAAAAAAAGAAGCGATGGCACAGGGGAGAGAATGAAAAGAAATATAAAAAAGAAATATAAAAAGCAGAGGGAGAGGAGAAGAGGGGTAGGAGGGAGGAAGAGTGAATCACAGAGAGGGAGAGAGAGAGGGACATGCAAAGAAAGAGTGGGTGAGGGAGAGGGAGAGGGTGACGGAGAGCGAGCGGGAGAGGGAGTGCAAGAGGGAGAGGAGGGAGAGGGAGAGAGAGAGGGAGTGCGAGAGGGAGAGGAGGGAGAGGAGGGAGAGGGAGAGGGAGAGGGAGAAGGGTAGGTGGAGGCGAGAGAAAGAAAAGGCTTTTTGCAAGGAAGGCCAATAATTCCATTATTTCCCTCACAAGTTGCAGTCAAGTTGTTACAGCCACACTATTTCTATATATCAACACATATAGTGCAGCCCTAGCAAGGGGCAAAATGCCCAACTTAAGCCGCTTTTACTTAAAAAGCATCTGCTAAATAAATAAACCCAAACCCATTGCCGAGTGCCACTGGGGACCAAACCCTCTGACTGTGTTGATTTAGTTTCCTGGTGCCATATTTGTCTGCGGCTGTGAAAACAGCACATCATCGCTGCTGTCCTAATTTCCTTAATTCACTGATTCCCACAAGGACCACTTCTGGGACAGAAATGATTCGGAAGAATGAGGTGGCGGCGCATTTCAACCGCCATGCCTCATGGTAAGATAATGACCAGAGCACGCACAGCAGCAGCTGAAGCCTGGTAGTGCCGGTTCAAATGGGTTTTCCGTCATTGTGGAAAAAAAACTGTTTTTGTTGTGTGATGAGAGAGGAGAGGAGAGGAGAGGAGAGACTCGCAGCCCCAATGAGTGATTGGTTTTGTTTTCCTCAGCTTCATCCTGCTATCATTTGTCCATTTTATGTTGGCGGCACCCAGGTCTAGTTCAGACTTAATAATGGAATGCCTATTAATGCACCATAAAAGTAGTAGGAGAAAAGCCAGTAATAATCAATTACCCAGGGTGGTGATTATAGGTCTCTCTTGGTTAAATAGTCTCATAAGAGCTATGACAGGAAAGCACGCTGAAACAACCAAAATGACAAAAAAATAAAATTTCCAAGAGAGAAGGGTCCATCATCTCTACCTCTCTCTGCCAGAGAGGGTAAGTGACACCTCACAGAAAGCCAGCCCTGAAAACAGTCATTAGGCCGACAACAA
>NC_045155.1:5395643-5490643 GCF_900700415.2 Clupea harengus | reverse complement strand
AACCATGATGAAATACCTTCACTGGTAGTGGTAGGGAGGGTATTACAATATGAGATGCATCATTAATGAAAGGACCACTGAAGCAGGAGAAGAAGAAGAAAAAGAAGAAGAGGAAGAAAAAGAAGAAGACAAAAGCTTAAGGTCACCTCTTCCTCTTGTCACCCTGCGCTAAGACGCAGCACACTATCGGTTTATAACGCGCTCACCGTTAATCCAAAACAAGCTTGGAATTTAGATAAGGTTATTAAGCCCTATCACCTCCATTGGAGAGCTGTTTTCATTTCATTTCCTTCCATTTCATGTTGGCAGCTTTACCTCCCACTCTATCCTCCCCACCTCCCATTGTCACTCCTTGCTTGTTGCCTTCTTTCGCCAGCTGAGTGTGTGTGTGTGTGTGTGTGTGTCTCTCTGTGTGTGTGTCTCTCTGTGTGTGTTTGTGTGTGCATGTGTGCTCTTGGCCTGCTTAGCCATCAGATATCAGTGGTTGTCCCATGTTTCAACAGCAAACAGATGAATGGTGTTGAATGAGATAAGCCCTGGAAAACAATGTGGCGATGGTGGCTGGGGTTGCTGGACTAGAGGACGTGTGTACGTGTGTGTGTGAGTGTCTCTTTCTCTGCATGACTGTGACTGTGTGTGTGTGTGTGTGTGTGTGTGTGTGTGTGTGTGTGTGTGTGTGTGTGTGTGTGTGTGTGTGTGTGTGTGTGTGTGTGTGTGGTGTCAGTGTTTCTGGGGGGGTCACAGACTGTGAGCTCAATGTGCCCTCAGCTAAGACAGCCTGTCCATCAGGCAGTGTCAGGCTAATTGACATGACAGGGGTTCTCCTGCCTGTTGTTCATCACGTGAGGGCACTTTGGCTCAGCTCTGCTGCAGCTGGAGGGGGGCAGCTCTGCATACAAGCCAGGGCAGAGAGCAGTCGCCGCCGGGAGCAGGAAGAGTGTGTGTACCCCTTCTCTATCTCTGTCATCCAAACACTCACATACACACGCATGCACATACACACAATCACGTGCACACACACACACACACACACACACAGACACACACACACACACACACACACACACACACACACACACACACACACACACACACACACACACACACACACACACACACACACACACACACACACACACACACACACACACACACACAATCACACAGACACACACACACACACACAATCACACAGACACACATGCAGGTGTGGAAAGTTCATGGATGAGAAGTTGTTCTACATGTCACCACCTAGCAAGAGGCCAAGAGTCCAATGTGCCCACTTTGGTTCGAGGACAATGTGGTAAAGCCACAGGTAGCCATAGTCAGGTTCTCTTACCCAGAAAGAGAAATATGGTTAGGGAGAGAGAGAGAGAGAGAGTGAGAGAGAGAGGGGGGCGAGAGAGAGATTTATCTCTACCTTCAGGCTCTGCGATACCAGGCAGGGTCCCTCGGCCAACAGCAGCGTGTGAGAGAGATCTCTATTGTGACTGCATCATTCACACAGAGGTAATCTCCCCCAGCTTCCATGCAAACCACTGAAGCATGCAGGATCCTGGCCCACAGACAGCTAACACTCACTCCCGGCCCCATCAGGAGCCTTGTAATGCAATTAGGAGTTCTTCATGGGTCCTGTAAAAAAGATAAAGGCTGGTCGCGTCTCGATCCATTTCCACAGGAAGAACCCTTTAATGACAAAGAGCGGTTCTCAAAGCTAAAAATCGACAATGAGGTAAATATTTCTAGGAACAGTCTTACAGCTTCTTCTCAGAACTGTTCACATTCAGTGGAGCTGTGCAATGTAGCCGTCTTGCATAGGCACCAGGGCCAATTGATTTTCCCTTGAAAAGTCCTTTAAGATTCATTTCCACAAACACTTCCTAAACATCTTCTGTGCAGTTTCATGGCTTTGCTGAGGCACAAGTGGTTTATTTTCCTGTACTTTCTCTTTCTGTATTTCAATTGCACTGAAGCAAGTGAGAGCAGGGGTCTACCGCATCAAGGTCATGGATACAGAATGATACAGAATAGACAGATCAAATGTGATGTACTGTGTCTCTGCCTCTGCCGAAGGAATAAAGGTAATATAGTTTTGTGCAGAAATCACCGGTTTGTAGGGGGGGTTTGGTCAAATTTATTTGGCTCGAACAAATCTGAATGATGATGCTACTAAAGTACATTATCCGCATGGTAAGTACTCTTTAGAACACGTATAGAAATATCTTAATATATGACTCATTATATGTCTTTTCACTAAAAGAATATGGAAATTAATTATATGAAATGATTAAAAAGTTAAAAAGGTTCATTGTTAACCTGAATCTTGTTCACTTGGCTTTGGGCATATTGCCTACATGCCTACCCGCATGCATTTCATTGCCTAGTTTTGTATTGTATTCTTTATGTCAAATGGTCTGTGGCACATAAAAAGACAATATTTGCCAAGGTCTCTCTGCATGTTCAATGGAACATGGCATTATGGTTGCTGCATAAATGGTGTACAATAACATACCCAGAAATAGCAGTCGACCAAGACAGAAACATAACAGCTTGTTTTATTGTTCAGTGCTTGGCCAGACCAATTAGCTCGCCACGCCAGTTAATACACAGACTGGAGCATAGGAAGAAAACTAGGTCATTAGGGAAAGTATGGGATTCTCTCCTATCCAAATAACATCCTTCATACATGATAATATGTTCTCATGTACGGAGAGACCCACTCACTATTTATAAAAATATGTGAAGTATGAAGAATACTAGTTCAGATTATGAAGTACACTCGTGCATACAACAAGATCTCCCCGCGGTTTGCATTTTCTGCCTCACTTAAGCTGAAGTCTCACTATGATCTGACAGCTGTGTGAAACTCTCCTGAGCTTTGTAATCTGTGACTTCAGTTGTAACACAGACCAGCTGAATCACCAAAGCATCCCTGCCTTTCAATTCCAATAACCTGCATGTAGGCCATGCAGCATAGAGACCGGAAAGGGTGAGCTTCTGGAGTTTTGTGAAAGTTAGCCGCAAAAAGAGCAGCACAAAGCATCTCACCGCCATAAGGTTGCAGAGGTACCCGGCACGCATAATGATAACCTGTTGAAATCATAAATTGCCATTAAAGCTGGTGTTTGTATGCAAACCTGGGTGTCCAGGTCCTGTGGGAGTGGCGCTCGCGTTTAAGCCCTTCAGTGGCTGTCGAGAGCTCCTTGTCTCACCACCTGCGCCCACTCCCAGGGCTCGGTAACAAAGAAATGTCCCGGGCCCAGGCAGCAGTGAATCGTGCCTTGACAGCACTCCCACAATGCACCACCATCCGTCATGCGTGCGACAGGAAATCAAAGTGCGGTTGCGTGTCCGCGTGTGTGTGCCACTGGGCCTCGGTCCACCTAGATGGATGACCTGTCATCGCTCTTAACGCTGCCAGTTTATTTAACAATAAATTTGGAAATGTCAAAGGGCTCCCAGTGTGGCTGCTCCAGTTCTGCCACTATGACACACCTCGCACCCCCCCCACCACCACAAACACTCACATACATGCTAAGCAAACTGCTTAAACAAATAGGCCTGTGCATATGTGTGTCTGTGTGTGTGCGTGTGTGTGCATATGTGTGTGTGTGTGTGGGGTGGGGGTGGGAGGTTGTACTGTTATTTGTGCATGCATGTAGATGTGTGTTTAAGTATGTGACTGCATTTGAATTTCAACAGTGCTGCATGTCAACACAAAGACACAATAGAATGTAATACTTCAAAATGTGGTACACTGGAACTCCAAACCTGAACGCTCACAGATTCTCCCATCAGCATCAGTCCCTCTAACTACCTCCTCTGGCCAGACAGGGGGGGGGAAACCTTGCCGAAGGGCTTTGGGAGGGCGGTGTTTTTGTGTATAAGAAGACACTACCAATGCAAAGCCCAGGAATAGATTTGTGTGCATGTCAGGAGAAGTGAGTGCCAACATTAAGGCTGGAGCGTGAAGCACTGCTGTGAAATTAAAATCTTTATACAGCTTCTTCTTTTTTTTTTTTTTTTACAAATGAGTAATCCCTTCAGCCCCTTACAGCCAAATGCTGTCGTGGAGTGGAAAAGGAATTTCAATATGACTTCTGACAATGGGATATAATCTAGTAAATCTCCTGTCTTATCTAGCCTGTTATTTTCTTTATGCGCCATTGATAAAACGGTTTGTGAGATTATCAATTATGAATTCACTAAAACACTATTATATTAGCCAGCAGGCTAAGGCCTGAGGTGACTCCATAATTAAATCAAGTGACTAAAAGCACAATGCCCTACTTCCTAGATACAGTACTTCCTGCCAATCAGCCAATCACGTGCAGCCTCTCCAAATCTGTCATATCATCCTCATCCCCTTCATCAACGCACTGCATCAACGCCCCAATCGACACACCACCCCGTTCGATACATTGGCTGCTCCATCTATTGTTTTCTCAGTGCCGATTCTTAAATGTGTGGGTGGTGTTCACCTTAAGGTTAAGGCCTCGGTCAGACCGTGCAGATTTTTCATTTCCTGCTAATTGTCAACAGTTGGGTAAACCAGAGGTAAAAGGTCGTGGGGTGGGATTGATTAACATTTCTGATCAGGGTCATTGCTAGAACAATTGATGCCACACAATACAGCAACCAAACACAATGAACAATTGTTTTAATGATTTCCCATTTTTAAAAGGTTTCAGCCTCTGTGAGCAGTTGTTGATGCAAATGTATCATAATGTCACATATCACACTATGATAAAACAATAAAACAGTTGTTGTTTTTTCAGACGGGGCCTTGGTTTTGTCCACGGGCCAGAAAATGACAGCTGCTCCTTTTTTGCTAAACTACAGTGGTGCTTGGAAACAGGAAACAGGGAACAGAGCAGCAGCACAGATCTTGGTCATACTCAACCCGCCATGCCAATGTAGGGTTGAAAGATAAAGAGCCATTTGGTTTTTATTGGCGTATAAAGTCACTGGTGCAAAACGTGACATTTGTTGTTAACCTGTCACATCCGTCAAATTAAAAGAGCTATAAAATATGTGATATCTTTTTTGAAACACATGTGGAACCTCCATTGTATTACAGACACCTGAGTTGGCAGGGCTATTCTCATTTAGCAAACCTTACACAATGCAGGACAAGGGAGTGGTATACACTGCACGTGACATGGCTGACTATGTGTTATTATGCATTTATCATCCTATTCGCTCACAGTTTATATCAGGCTTCTTATGCTGCATTGCATTATTTTGGTCTTTGCGAGTTTAAGTCTGTTTTCTGCGAGTAGTTACTCAGTATGCTGTAACTGCAACATAGATGATGATAAGTACATGATCTGGCAAGCCATCTCTTTCATCCCTAACTCCTCAAAGAGAAGCTAATGGAAAACTGGAGCTGAAAAAAACAAAAAAACAAGAGCAGCTTTTTGAGGATTCTTCATGCAGTTGCAACACTGAATGCATTGAGCCGACAGCTTCTTGTGGCCGTGCACTATTTCACCTCCCATAAGACACCGATTACTTCCAGCGAGTGGATGCACATTTGGTGCTGTTTATTTTCTACTGAACTTTGAAATCCTTTGTCATCTCTCCCCCTCCAGTTTGAAGTTGGCTGGACGAACACTGACTCACAGATCACATAAACGAGCGCTCTCATTGCAACCCAGCTATAAGGGGGTCTCGTTCAGTAGTGTTTTACAGTTTACGCCACACAGAACACCCAGTAAACATCACAAAGCATGTTTCTGAGATGTGAATCATCCCAGTGAAAGCGCGGTGTGTGTTATTGTGAGACGGGGGAAAGGTCGAGCAGAATGAATGCAGGGCTGACAGCAGATTTGCTGCATTAGACTACTGTAGACGTGTGTGTGTAATAGTGCAGCTGCAGCCACGGACCTGATATTTCAAGTCTCAGTGCCGGCTCGAATTGCCTTTCGATGCTGTGGCTACACACACACACACACGCACATTCATATAAGTCAAGACTCCTTTTCTCTTTCTGTGTGTGTGTGTGTGTTTGTGGGCTTGTGTGTGTGTGTGTGTGTGTGTGTGTGTGTGTGTGTGTGTGTGTGTGTGTGTGTGTGTGTGTGTGTGTGTGTGTGTGTGTGTGTGTGTGTGTGTGTGAGTGAGTGAGAGACAGAGACAGAGCGAGGGTGAGGGAGAGAGAGAGGAGCAAGGTATTGTTGAGCATGATACTTCAAGTGCATTGCACTTATTTCCTGAATGAAAGATGTCCTGGGGTGCCCTGAAGGCCAGCTCTCATGACACTGGCAACATGACATTTTATTAGCAGTCCCATGAATTTTGCCCTTCATAATTAGCCTGGGGTATTCATAGCACTAACCATCCATTCAAAACCTCTCCCTGGGATCATTTCCTTTCAGTATCTCCACTTTTATTAGATCTAATTTGTACTGAAGACGTGAATAAATCGAACCGCATGCTTGAAAGTAACCAAGTGTAATTCCACATTCAGTTCACTTAAGGGAACGCTGCTAAAATTGAAATGACGTGACAATGTTACACAGTGCCGGGCATCAGTAATTAACATTGCAACTGCATGTCTAAAGATTTCGAGGACTGCAAGTGTAAAACGTAAGCGTGATTTTTATGGGGTGAGAAAAAAAAGCACTCAGCTCAAACAATAGTGAGCCCTTAAAGTAATACTAAGCAATAGAGTACTTGCCTTCTTTTAGGAGGTGAGAATAGATAACCCACAGTAACAGTAGGCAGCATAGTGACGCTCCTCCGCCGGCACAGAGCGCCCTCATCCCCGACTGCATTCTTTTCTCGTTCGGTGTATTCCTTCGGCCCGCTTAATTAAAACACACGGCTAGTTCCATTCAATTGCCGGAATTCGGCACAAAAAATGATTTTACTCCCCTCGGTCACTTGTGAGCATTCGTCATTTTTTTGCGCATAACTTTAAAGACTTTGTAAGCAAAGAGAGAGATGACGGGTAGTGCGGGGAAAGCGGCAAGGAAAACGTACAATCTTCATCCTAGAGAGGACTTCACTTAGAACCTGTAGTGGCTGTTTTCCCAAGACGCCCCGAGCACTGATTAAAAACCTGATGATGGACAGTAACCTTGTCTTTGGATGACGCCAGTCAGGCGAACGATGAACTCTTATCGATTTGAGGGATAAGTGCCGCAAAACAAACGCGGGGAGACAATCCCTCTCAAAGGTAGATTATCCTTCACAACCGAGGAGGTCTGACCCTTAAAAGACGCGATTTATAGGTAAACAATCTTCAGATATAGATGAGCAATCCTGCCCCAGGGGATACTGGTTCGCGGGGGTGAGGTCCTCCTTTTCCCGCAGACAGACTCAGCAACTCCGCTATGGTGCACGGCAGCCCTCCGATGTTTGCAACCCTCTTATCTCACATCACTAACTCTGTCGTGAAAAGAGAAAACAAAAATAAGTATTGAAATATTACTATGCACCAGTGTGCATTGAATATGTATTATGTTCACCGTGCCAACAGCAGCAGCAGAAACACACACACACTAGTGACACACTGATCCTCTGTAACGGATGTGGGAACACGAAAGCAAAATAAACTTCCCAGCTGTATTCGACGGGCTCGCACACTACCTGAGATGAATCTGAAAATAACAGAACCATGACGCAATGTCCCATATTACAAATGTAGAATTAATCCGAATCAGGTGAGAAGGTGACATTTCACCCACAACCAAGGAAAAACTGGCTGATGTTCTGAATACCAAATTCTACGCCTAAACATGTTAAAATAAAATAGTGGCGCAATCAACGTTTGGATGAGTTTAAGCAATGAATTGCTGCTGGTATAATTGATCTAATGTTGTAAAAGGAACGTCAATGTCAGTTCAGTTCATTAAGAGCCAGAACTGGTATTTAAATTTGTTATCCATGATGCTTGATTATGTGACTCGGCAGAAGACAAAAATTCGAAGACGTTGAATTTACCCACCTTATCTAGAAGTCTCTGGGTGTTGTCTTTACAATGGTCTACTCCAGATTCACGATTTTGCCTTGTGTTTGGTAAGCGGTGGAGGAGGCATGCCTCTTGCGAGGGTTGAGGAGAAACACGTCGTGTTCCCAACGCTTGGCTCAAACTTGATAGTTGCGCACTACCTCTGCGGAATGCAACAGGAGCGTCTCTGTGCTCGAGGACGCTGCGTTAACAGGCGTCCAATGCGCTATTTGCAATGCAATACTAAGTCATACTTTATCGCCCCGCGACGCGTTCTTCCGCGTCAAAAGATGCTCTGCATAAGTAGGCTAGGGTGGGGGCACCGACTTCAGTCAACCGTTGACTTTGATTAGTCACTTCATGTGCTTATGGTTGCTCTCTCTCTCTCTCTCTCTCTCTCTCTCTCTCTCTGTCTCTCCCTCCCTCCCTCCCTCTCTCTCTCTGGCACAGCAGACTAGTTTCCCCTCCGTGACATAATGAAGGAAGCTTTGCCACTGAGCAATGCTCTCAACCAGAGGCTTTCATTCTGAAAACACAAACCCAGATGGAAATTAACTCAAATTAAATTACTGAATTGAATTGACATTACCATCGCTGCCTTAATAATAATTACTCAGGGCTCTGTGAAATAAATATAACACAATATCATACGACACAAACCCATCCTAGGCAGCAGTATAAATATGTCCATTTTGCTATGTGATTTTGAGCCGGGGGAAGATACCATACAAAACAAAATGGGCACTTGGAGAGAGCAGACCACTGCCGAGGCCAATATGCCCCCAGTTTGCAATGTTAAAGAAAGTGAAAAACCTCGGAGTCCGCTCCAAAATTGAATGGATTCTTCCTTGGCCCGTGCTCCACCCCTTCACCAAGTTCTGTGAAAATTGGCCAGTTGATTTTTGCGTAATCAACAAACAGACAAACCAACCAAACGGAAAACACAACCTCCTTGGCGAAAGTGATACAAAGAGATTATTTGGCAACTTCGGCAGGTCCTCTGTCCCTCATGGTAAGAAAGCCAAAAGTCCATTGGGGGCGTCTTCCTAGCCATTGGTGTGGTCAATAAACCTGCTGTGTATTGTGTGCCCTGTCAGATTTAGAGCTTTACCGATGCCTCTCCATCTTCAGAATGACCATCATTAAATACTCCCCCCTCATTGAGCACCGTATCAGTGATTCACTCTTCCTCTCCTCCCCCCAGCGTCCTCGACACACCTCGGGCAGATGGAGATCTCATTTCCCATGGAATGCTGAGCCGCCATACGTTTAATGACTTTGATGAGAGTTTGATTATTGCTTCATAATGTGTGTGTGAGTTCTGAAGCTCTTTCAAGCAGGACACGGGAGGTATGCTCTCTCTAAATTGAAACTGTATCAATTAAAGAGATGTCTTATCCGTAAGATAAAAAATAAAAAAAAGACATACAGTATGTGTTTGTCTGCAATCACCCCTGACTGAAAGTCATTCCAAAAAGTGCAACCACTGTGAGTATGCTTCCTATAGCAGAATGGACAGGTGATAGTTCATCTCAACATCACTGGTAATGATGCTGATACCACCATCATTGCTTTCCCCATTCCTCTCACGCTGTGTTCTGTTTTGGTCTTTCTGTGACTCACTCGTGTCCTGAAGTGAGCACCGCATCCAGAGCAGCCAAGAGGGAAGGAGACACCTGCCCTCTTGAGACAAATCAGACCGCCAGAAGCACACAACAAGCACAAAAATAGCAAGTTTGCTTTCCTCGCTCACACTACAAACAAGCACGTCTGCCACAAGGGTGGCCTCCTCGTAGCTTCACATGAAATGCTAAATAAGGAGTCCCATTATAGTTCTGTTGTCCTCGCTCGGGCAAGCAATGAAGAAATATGCATTTCCTTGTTGTTGGTTCAGAAACCTGGCCTTGTGAGAAAAATATCATTATGCGCTTCCCCTTCTCCCTCCAAACAGAATGCACTATTTTCAATTAGATGTAATAAGCAATTTGGTGGTGATTAAATGGCTGTTAGACGGGCCATCTGTGTGGCCTATTATAAATATGATAATTCAAAGTCCTCTGCATTATTCAGTTTTAAACAAAATGGCAGTAATTCAGAGGGAATGCTTGGACGTCTGTTTGGGGAAAGGGTGTAGAAAATTGATCTCATCTATCCAAAGAGGTCATAACGACAGCCAGTGAGGAAGAAATCACAGTAAACAACCGTGGGGAAAGCAGATAGGATTTTAGCTGAGATTCTCATAAAAACATCGGCACCGGTTCAAATATCCGACAGTAACATTTCACTTTTGAAACAAGCCACAGTTACACATATACTCACAAATGCAGTTTTACAGCTTATTCTCATATAGGCTCAACAGATTCCCAATGTTTTGTCAGCCACAAGCGCAACAAGGCCACAGCCCCAGAAATCATCACGTACTGATTACTCACTACGCCAATAAGGCCTGTGGCAAAACGTTATAATTCAATTTAATTGTGCTTATTTTCTGCCCCCGGAATGCTAATCAATAATGCAGAATCAAATCAATTAGTAACGACGTTGTCTGTATTTGGACTGAGCCATAAAGATATTTTACAGGCCGATAAAAAGTTAGTGTGAGGCAGCGTTACACCATATGGTCTCCCTTGCGGGCTTTACGGCCCCCCCGAGTTGCCGTGGGCCTCGTTGGCTCCAAGGTTGTGGGGATCAGGGTTTTTACTGTGTACAGTGACAGGCAGGAACCTCATAATCATCACTGCTAATCACAGGACGGCTCTTGTTCTGCAGTCTTGAGCTGCGCTTCAAATGTGATAAGAGAGGCAAACGCACAAAGGGGGATTTCTTAATAAAAACATGTCAAACATGTGTTGCGACCATGATCAACATAGCTCTTGTGCCAGAGCCTCAGTGGGCTTGCTGTCGTGCTGTGTAGCCTTATATATCGGGAGCTCACCGAGGTACATCAGGGATTTATTGTTATTTCTGGAAATCAAGTTGGAAGCGTTCCTATTTGGAAGTCTCTTCTTTGGCTAATGACACAGAGGGTTAAGGTCTGTTGCTAAGAGAATTACTGTGGCCTTATCTTATGTTTGCTGACTGCAGCATTAGTCAAAACTGTTTCAGCTGCCCCTCTCTCTCTCTCCCTCTCTCGCTCTCATCTTTTCTTTGGAAATGAGCTGTTAATCTCAACTCAGTCGCAAGGGAAGGAAAACATAATGTATCACATTTAGTGCTTTTCAATTTACCTCCAAGCCAAGGGTTCAGTGATATCACTCGATGAGCAAAGGAGTGAAACAACTTTGAAGAATGGGCTTTGATTAGTATGGTTTAATGTTTTTTTTTTCCTTTCTCATTCCAAGAATGCCTTTAAAAAAGAGTCTTTTTCTGTACCAACTCCTCAAGGCATCTTCACTGAATGGTGAATCATTAATTGGCGCAAATGTCTGACAAATGGCCTTAAAATGGCTGTTGTTTGCCAACATTACATATTTGGTTTAAAAGAATACAGTAGTGGTTGGTGATTTAAAAATACTTTTTACTAGTTCCCAGGATAACTGATTTAGAAGGCTAATAATTAGCATGCTTGGCTTGGTAGTTGACTGTGATCCTGGGATGCCTATAGCGATGGATAGCAGCAGCAATTCGCATCAATCACAAAACCCATATAACTTACACACAATCTCAAGACACACATAATTTACACTAAAACACAAAACACACATAGCTTACACAAAAACAGACTCTGACAGACCGATGGACGAGACCACTTGAGCGAACTCAAGGTCCTCTATATAAGGCTTGCCTTACAACACTGTTGTACAATGTAAAATGGTAACTAACCTCTGTCCATTCACATCCACAGCCAAGTACACGGCAACATGGCATTCTGCACAAGAACATCAACAAACACACAATGAACGTGTGAAACCGTTAGAACACCTTCCAGATATTGAGTGGCAGCCCTTCTGAGCACGCCTAATCAGTCCACACACGGACCCGACAAGGTTTTGAAAGCGCTAGGGAGGGGAACTAGCCTTGTTTTGACTCCACTGCCCTCCACAGTAGTTTCAATTTGGCAGGCACTTGATCTCCACGCTGAATGGCTTGTTCCATCTCATCCCGCAGACACTCAACTGGATTGAAATTTAGACTGACTGCACAGGCCATGGAGAAAGGGCTAAGTGTCCCCGTCTTGTCCGTGTAAGACGATATTTAAGATTACTGGCCTTGAGGTACAGTATCCTTCTGCTGAGGGAAAACATTTATTAAGACGAATACAGCCGAATACAGCCGGTCACAAAGCCATTCGCCTACCTGGTATTGACATCCAGATGCCCCGAGTTGATTCAGTTTTCAATGGACCCTGTGTGGACCATGAAAATACCTTCCACTGTGAGGGCATTCAGTGTTGACACAACCCATGATGGAAGCATACACTATGTGTATTCTGGCCATTCCATCAAATGGATCTGCAAGGGCGGGAAGGTAATGGGGAAGGCACTGTTTTCCCAGTATTCAACTGTTGAGGGTGTGCATCCTGCCCACAGCTAGATGAGACAGACAGTATCTCCCCTGCTCAGTCTTCGCTGGTATTACAGTCTGGAAAATGACTGATTGAAGAGAGCCTTTCAGTCTGCTATTTGCACTACCAATCAGTGAGCAGTGGAGAGTGGTTTGGGTGATAACAAAGAGGACTCCGTTTCATTTGAAATGAGACGACTCGATGGAGTTAGGGAAGGTATTGCATTAGGATGCGTTTTTATCAGAGGTTTGAAACTGAGCTTGGAAAACAGAGCAGAAAGTTGCACAGGCCTTTTGTTGAGGCAAAGAACGTGGCATCTCCTCTCCCTACTGTGGGCTTGCTTTACTGTCTATTGTTAGGTGAAAATTCACCCTACTTACCTCAGGACTCCGGAGCTGTAGATCAGTATATTTATTCAATTGCAATTGGGCTCACCCCCAGCACAAGGCTGAAAGTGAAGCAATATTAAACAAATCGCACAAGGTTTATATAGACAGAAGTTGAGCGTTCAACAGAGATAACCACGTGGTGGATTTCTGACGTCCGAGGCAAGGATGGAAGTTTTGCAAGGTCGGAAGAAGCACAGTTCGAACCTTCTTATCACCTCTGGTCTAAACATGCTCTCTACATATGCAGACTAAGTGGCAGCTAATATTCTAAGTTACACACACACACACACACACACACACAAAAGCCATTTCATAAGCACATGATTCATACATTCTTAAGTAATTAACAGTGTTTGCAAATTATCTCCATTATCTATGTTAAGCTGACTTCTTACCATGAGATCTCATTTTTTGTGAAGTAGGCTATGGTCTGATCCAGTTTAAAAGAGATTGGGAACGATGTTCACTAGCCACACCCACAGCGTGAATGTATGAAATGGACGTTTTGGCAGAGCCATTCTGGAGTATGACCCCCTATTTTAGCTGTATGAACCACTATGAAAGCTTGGTTGACAAAAATCTCCAGCACGTACATTGATTATTATGTACTATGAAACTAATGTTATTTTTTTTTCAGTGAGCAATTTGTTTTGATGACTGTCACTTAAATAATACAGTGTTTTTTCATTATGTAAACAAAACTGTCAAGCCAATGCATCAGAACACGGCACTGGGAGTAACTGTGAGAGAATCCTCAAAGCGCGAAAGGTGCCCTTGATGTTTGATTTACTCTATGGACCGTGGACTCTGACGCTAGCTGAGCACGTAAGCTAAGCTGGCAAAACAATAGCAGGCCAAGTAATTATGGGAGTAATAAAGCACAGCAGACTCAGCTCGGTTGAGCACAATCCTGTTTCACTGATAGACTCACTTCACTCGGGAGTTTGGAAGCCATTAGTGTGTGAAAGTTAGAAACCAATCCAACATCTCCTGAAGGAGGAACTCAAAGTAAAGGTGTTGACCTGCAGAGAAAGATTGCTGGTGAGGCAAGTCAAGTTGTGGACAGGTTTAAATGTATATGTATGGCCACTGTGAAATATAATACATTTACATTTACATTTAGCAGACGCTTTTATCCAAAGCGACTTACAAGGATGTATACACATTTTACATTTACACTGATGGCACACTGCACATCAGGAGCAATTAGGTGTCTTGCTCAAGGACTCTTCGACAGGGAATCGAACTAGCAACCTTCTGATTACCTTCTGATTACTAAACGACTTCTCTTCCTCCTGTACCACTGCCTGCCCTACATACATTCGTAAATTAATGACATTTTGGCTACTCAATATGTTGAATATACTTACATTTAAGCATCTTTCATATTTGGGATGTGTTAACCTTTTGAAATCTACACATATAGACTGTAAATACACTTTTTTGGTGTGCTTTAACTGCTTTGCTTGTCCACACAGATGCTGGAGGATTTAACAGATGAATGCAAGAGCAAGCACTGTAGCATAATCTACATGCACCTGGTTACTTGCCTGACAAACCACGTCTCTTACTCTCTGCAAATATTTACAGGGCACATAAAGAGGCCTCTTGAAGAGAGTCAAGTATGGCTGCGCATGTCAACTTAGTGTCTGTGAGGCACATGGCTCTCTGGGTGAGTATGTTTCACACCACTCCTTCCACTCACTACCGTCAGCCCACAACCCGAATGACTTTGCCAGAGCATGACAACTCAAGTGAAGAGAAGATGTAAGAGGAGTGGATGACAACGCCATCAATTAAAAGTAATCTTAATGAAACAAGTGACAATTATTTTATGGTGTTAACTTTCCGCGACTGCAAATCAATGCAAGGGAGCAATAAAACCATCCTTTGCTGTGCCTTGAACCATTCTCTGCGCTAATTTGTTTTGTTTGATTCAACATAATTAATGAATTCTATTCAGACTAATTAATCATGGTATTGCTGTGTGTTCTCGGCCAGAAGTCTGGTCAGGAGAAATGGTTTTGAGTAATGGCTGTTCAGATTTATTTGGACAGACAAGGCATGCATGATTGACTGGTTATCACCTTCAGTGTAATCTAAAAGGTGTCAGAATTTGATAAAAAAAAACTATAATATGCTCATAATTAACTAGGAACATTAAATGCCTTTCTTCAGCTTTGAAGCTTTATTTTATACAAAAACATTGTTAGCAACTTCAGAACGCTCAAAAAGATGGTAGGAGAGAGGGATAGCACATTCTTTTGCATTCAGTGTTTTATTCCACTATTACACATAAATTAGTGTATACATTAAAAATATTGCATTACTGCAGTAGTCAATCAAGGTTTAGGTGGATAGCAATATATTTCAAAGCTGCAGTTGGCTTGTATACAATTTGTGTGGAAAAATAAAATTGCAAAAATATAACAGTGACAGGCTCTGGGTTAAAAAATTGTTTTCATTTGCACACAGTTGAGGTACTTTTTAGCAGTTCATGCTAAATTAGGAAAATAGCATGAAATATGAGAAGGATGTCATTATTTACTTTGACAAAATGATGCAAAATGCTCCAATTTGTCCCATTTGCAATGTTGTCAGTTCATCTACCAATTGACAGTTATAGTCTTTTTTTAGTCTCCCAACCATGCTATGCTTGTTGTTGTTGTTTCTCTTCTAAAAACTGTTGTGTCTCTTCATTGCTTATACTGTATGTCATAATGTCCAAACCAGCTGGCCATATTATTTACAGCTTGGAGATTGTTTTTATTCCTTTCACCCAGTCTGCAACCTCGTTTCTGAATCTCCAGTGTTTCCATAACAACATTCCTTCTTCTTGCTGGTTGTGCTCTTGCTAGCTGATGCATAGGCTTTACAGTGGCTACTCACGCAGGTCAAGGGAAAGAGCAGTAGCCACCCGTATCATCCAGAATGACTGAAATGCAGCTGATAATATTTCAATATTTCAGGGAGGAGAAAAGAGGAAAAGAGCAAGAAATTGTCAATGTATTGACCTAAGCGGACTGTTGCAATGTGGCAGTTTTCAGCTTTTTTCCCCATTGATAAACCATTAAAACCCATAGAGAAGTAATTTGGTCAATAACGTAACCTGGTGTGCAAGGTCAAACACTCCAATAAAGCTGCTAAGCATCTTTACTGTTTTTATGGGCACCAATTGACCTTTAACATTGATCAGACCAGACAGTGGCTACAGTAGGTGGTCAGTGAGGTGAGTAGTCCGGGTGTTATAATGTGGTCAGTGATTAGCGTGCTAACTCACAATCACGATCCTCAAATTCCCTAGAGAGCCCTTGAGTCATACCTGTGGATCTATTTATCCACAGCAGATCATGACAAGTAAACATAACAGACAGCTAGGAGGATAATGAAGCTTAGGGAAGAAAGCTAAAGTTAAGCTTACCCCATCTCCACCTCTCACGTAAGCTCAGCTTGATGGTTAGAAAGTGACAGTAAACAATGCGTGATGACAAAAGCCCTCAGAGACGAACAGTCTTCACACTCTTTTTCTCAGTTTGCAACTTGCCAGGATTTTGCTTCAGCATTCAAAAATTGTGAACTTTGTGGGTTGTGCACTTTGTGTAACATTGATAGCATTTGTGTAGCATTTTAAGACTAACATATCCATAAACCTGTCATGGCAGATGCCATATGTTGTCATAAATAGTTATAACAATCCAGTGTCCAGTGATGAAAGAGTAGCATGTCACCATAATTGTTTTTATCATGACGCTATGATGCTATAGCAGCTTAATGACATGCGACAGTAAGTCGTTATGGCATATATAATTCAGAGAGCTGTCATGACAATTATCAATAAAGGGTAACATGATGTGTCAAATGCTGGACATCAGCTGTCATGATGTGTATGGCATTTGCCATAACATGTTTAAGTCTTAGGTTATGACCCGCAACAAAAGAGGAAGTGAGAGCTTGGGCCCGTAACAAAAAGGGCTTATATTTTAACAAAATTACAAACAAAAGTCTGAGATTCTGATCAGTGATCAGTAATGCCTGAATGCTGACAGGTCTGGAATGTGGTGTGTGGTGTGGAGTGGAGTGGAATGCTTTGTCATATGTATCAAAATCGCAGGAGAGGAAGTAGCCCTTTTAGCTGATAAGACCTGGGCGCCGGTGCAGCTCGTCAGCAATTGGGCGCTCACGCCCAGCCTCCTGGCACCCCTGCAGCCACACAGAAAAGACAGAAGGCATTGTGGGCTGTAACACTGATGAAGCAGGTTTTATGTGTTATCTAACATTGTTTGGTTAAACTAAACTAATGCAATTTTGTGAAAGCTGAAAAGATGATTCAAAGTAAGTGTTTTACTTTTTGCAAAGATCCTTTTCCTAAGGTGTGAGTTATGAATTAAGATTAAGCATTAAGATAGCTGTGAAACATGGCATTATTTTACCATAATTTGAAATTAAACTTGAATGTATTTATAGGTCACAAAAAGAAAATACTTGTTTTTTAGTATATGGCATTTATTGATTTTTTATTTTTTTGTGCGGATATGAAGGAATGAAAAGTTGTAAATGTGGTTTGTAAAATGATGACTGAAATGCTGTGCTGTGAACCTCAAACTCTCTTACCCTAACTATCTTGTGTTCTATTCTAATGCTTCTGAAAAGACGATTTGACCTCATGGACACCTCAAATAAACTCTTGCTCTTGCTCTTGCTCTTGGTCTTGGTCTTGGTCTTGGTCTTGCGATTGTCTGCCTTGCATGACTAAAGGTGAGCTGTTATAATGATTATAATTTCAGTCATTTGAAATTTCACCCCTGAACTTATGTTCTGTGCCTTGTGTTCTATTCTAATGCTTCTGAAAAGACGATTTGACCTCATGGACACCTCAAATAAACTCTTGCTCTTGCTCTTGCTCTTGCTCTTGCTCTTGCTCTTGCTCTTGCTCTTGCTCTTGCTCTTGCTCTTGCTCTTGCTCTTGCTCTTGCTCTTGCTCTTGCTCTTGCTCTTGCTCTTGCTCTTGGTCTTGGTCTTGGTCTTGCTCTTGCTCTTGCTCTTGCTCTTGCTCTTGCTCTTGCTCTTGCTCTTGGTCTTGCGATTGTCTGCCTTGCATGACTAAAGGTGAGCTGTTTATAATGATTATAATTTCAGTCATTTGAAATTTCACCCCTGAACTTATGTTCTGTGCCAATTATGTATCTGCCTTCTGTACAGTGAAACTTCTGTAAAAGGGCACTGTGTACAACTTAACTTTGGAGAAGCGAGGCAGTCGAGTCCACCACTGAATTGTACCCAGAGGCAGGCCCAGATGAGCACTATGTGGTGCCCGGAGGGTGCCCACACCTCAAGTGCCCCCTTCACATAACTATACAACAAAAAAAGTGAGGCTGTATGAAAAGTACTTCAGCAATGAAGATCACAGATTTCCATGCACCTGTATTGAATGCCAAGTTATCATGCTGTACACATGCCACAGACAGACTTTCAGAGGTCTACAGTATATAAACCACTATAAATAGAATAGGCTCACTAACAATCACCAGACATAGATATAACGTCTAGGTAGACTTACAGGTCAAGGATTAGGTGAGTTGTGAGGAATTGCACAGTGATTGGTTAAGTGCCAAGCTACCAAGCTGTAAAAACATCTTACAGATTTTAGACGTGAATAACATAAATGAGACTATGGTGTATAAAAAACCACCACAACAGAGTTTTTTTTTTATTAGAAACTGAACTAGGTCAAATAGTGTCATTGTCAATGAAAACACATCCCACTGACACCACAGCATAACTTATTTAAGTTGCAATACAAACATATCATAGTGGAAAAGTTTTTTTTTTTTTTTTTTTACAGTTCTTACCTAAAACAGGTTTTTTTAACTTTGCTTGAGCAAACTGTTGTACCAACTCTTGCACCAGCTCAGCTGCGGTTGTTCATTTGCCTCATTGCTGGTGTTAGATGCCAGACTTAAACTAGCATCAGTGTTGTTAACTTCACTGTTGCTGCTAGTGTCAACAGATATCTGGTCAATTTTGCGGACACATTTTTTTTGTCTATTTCAGGCATATGTTTCTACCACTGCCGCATTTCTATCCAGCATTTGGATTTACACTTTTCTTTTCGCTGACCCGCTAATTTGGTGTCTTTTCATGTTGAGGTTTAGGTAGTGACCTTCTTCTAGTGGGCCAACTGTCAGTTCGGATTGTGCCTTCCAGTGTAACTAACCAAACCTATGACTTTAGTGCCTCAGGAGGGCCCTTCGTTATGTTTTAGTATAATCACAACATCCGTACAGGTAAACAGGGATATGTGATATGTGATATATACTTTATATTTATATATCTATATATATGTGATATACATGCTAGGGCATGTTCTCAATAAACAGGCATATCTTTGACTTTTTTCTTTTAAACAGACGCAAGCATTCAGACACTGATACAGAATGGCAACTGGAGCGGGCTTACATACGCAGACACATCAGACTAACACATCAGGAAAATCACACTGGGGCATAAATCATAACACACTGACTCTAATTACCAACATAAAATACATGCTAACATTAACAGAGGAGAGAAACCACAAGACATTCTAAATTAGAACTGTACACATGGAATTAATCATTTATCAATCGTTCTTCCATTCGCATTGCACCATGGACATTTCTGCGTCACTCATACACACACGAAACACAAACACTTCCGCTGTACACAACAATGGTGGCGCAGGGCAGGCACTCAACCAATGCCATATATGGATAGCCCAGCCTTGCCCTGAGGAAAATTAGAAATCAGAGCGCCACCTCGTCCTCTGGCAAGTCCTCTGGAAATTCTGGACATAAAAATGTACTGTAACATTTTGGACAAAACTGTCGCTAAAGCCCCCTATCCACAGGCCTGTGGTAAAACATCGTAATTCTTAAGTGAAAAAAGCAATACTGTTTTGTGATGTTTCCACATCCACTTTAAGGGGTTTCAGATTTCAGAATCTGATCAAGAAGTCATAGCTGCTTTGTACAACTCTGAAAGAACAGAGGTTAAGGTGTAACCTGTAAATATATGCTATGCTGTCTTGGCCTGTTCATCTTTTCTCTTGTCCATCAATAGAGATATTTGATAGGAAAATACTTTCACAAAAATACCTATATAAAATACCCAAAATACTTAGCAAACTGTCTGTTGCATGCTTTAATATTCACAATTTTAACTGTGAAAATGCAGCTTTTGATATAAGTTTTTGACTCACGCATTGGAAATGACAGTGCCAGACACAAAACCCTTAATCAAAACAATACGGTGTGCTTTGAGTGTGTAATGTATAAATGTGGTTATTAATTGCACATGAAATATCTACAACTACACATTTGTCATTTTAGAGGAATCTCTCACAAGCAATGTGTACATACAAGATTCAGAAAATCGATTTCATTTTTATCCAAAGTGAGTACAGCAACAGTCCCTATGTTTAATCTTTCTCCATAAGGTTTAACAAATGCAAAACAAGTCTTTGTATTGCATCAGTCATATACTTTCAATAATGGTGATAAAATGGATTTACCAGTTATGAATAATTAGTCAGTCTCTGATTAAGCTCTCTGTCGTGGGTGGTCCTGGTGTTCTCACTAGTCATTCAATGGTGTGTAGACAGTGTAGACTTTGTTGCAAAGGCGGTTGAACTGAAATCCAATTAGAAATTATTTCAGTAATACAATGGAGTTTTTGTGTATGGCATACGCTATAAACTACAATGGCTATGTATTACCTGCTGTCTTCTATTGTCTTCCAGATTAGGCTGCTGGATACTGGGCTGTATTGTGCAATAGTGCAAGTAGTATGAGTCTAGTGTTAAAGTGCTTGAGGGCTTTATTAAAAATAAACTAATTTGGGATTCCTCTTTAGCCAAGACTAATTCACATGATCTGAAATAATGATGTAAGTCTATGAATCAATTAATGTGGTAATTATTATGTTAACATTGTCTTATAAGGCCTGTCACCTTGTTGTGCCCAAAGCAAAAAACACATTACGACATGGAGGGCAACATGAAAAATAGAAGAAATTCAAATGAAGGAACTGCATCTTGAGGAAAACGTGCTTTTGAAGCATTTCATTATGCGATTCACATGTTCCATAAGCCTTAGATAATGTGAATATGATGATATGGTAACTGCGTCTTATTCACATACCTTTCATTACATTCGATAGATTGTGGCAGAACAGATTCACATCACTGCGCCCATCAAATGAAGCAACAGGGAGAGAAAGACAGCCGTGACAGGCAAGCTTTAGGAGAGGCTGCATCCGTGTAATGAGATAATAAATGCTTATTTCAATATTCAAATCAGGTCCTGTTTTTTCCAAATTAGGCTATGTTTGTGCACATATTTCACATATTTGTTCCCTTAAGTTGTTAAAAAAACAAGTAGTGTAACACATTAACAGTGACTGCAGGTTGCCAAAATCTAGTCACTGTCGGTTGGAACATGCTTTTGGTGACGGCTGGCTACCACGGGTTTTCCACATATGCCAGTGGGTAGACTTTGCCTTCCCACATCAGCAGACACAGTCTCACCAATTCAACTCTGGGAATCCCAAAAAAGGAAAAACCTTTAGTTTTAAAATGGGATATGACCTTGGACAATGGGTGCACAACACACTTTATGTGCAGTCCATTAATTTCATCTGAGGGAAGGGTCCTAGACCGAAGGTGCTGGCTGGAATCTTTTCATCTTGTTATTGTGCTGCGTCAGGCACCCGGGAAGTGGAATTGGAGTCAAATTGCAAAGTGGATGTGAGGTAATAATCCCTCATGAAGTCAAAAGTAGCCAACAGTTGCAAACAACAGAGCTGCTTTGTTCAGAGGGGCCTTTTGATTCATCTGGTTGGAGGCATAAACATGGCTCCCCATCCCCTTGCCTCTCCCTCCCTCCTGCTCTCTCTCTCTCTCTCTCTCTCTCTGTCTCTCTCTCTCTCTCTTTCTCTTTCCTCGCCAGGCCTCTGCACTCCCTTCTCCACGTTTCTATAGTAACACAACAAGCTGGATGTTGCGTATGGAGTTAATGCACACTCCCACGCACGAGTGGGCTTGCGAAGTCACACACACACAAACACAGACACACACACACACACACACACACACACACACACAGACCCAAACAGACACAAACAGACACATACACATGCTGCTGGCACAAACTCTGGCTCTCTCCATGTCTCTCTCCATCTCTGTCTTCCTCTTTGTTTCATAAGTAGGTCTGCGAAATCCACCTTTGTCTGCTAATTGCAAGTACATTACATATATTGATCAAAGGAGAAGATGGTTCAAGGTAATTGGTTCGTCCAATTTTGGAACGTCCGACTGTTGTATTACCTGCCAAACCCCATTCAAGGATTATTTGCAGTGGCTAGGGAGCTAACGCATCAAAAGAGTACCATGGAGAAAAAGCACAGGAAATGCTTCCATGCCGCCTTTTATGTGTTTGGCATATTTTACGGACAACATGGCGTTTTCTCCCTCCACACTGAGAAAATAAAAGTAAAAAAAACGAAATCCGTTGAATATCTGAAACACCAAAGCATGACGTTACTTTACCTGACACAAAATGTCTCTCCCGTGCGGAGAGGACCCTGCAGCAGGCAGCAGGTAATGGAGGTGCAGGACACCCGGAGCCATGAAGCACTAATCACACCCGGGAAAATCAACAGGTCTCCAAGGGCCCTTCGACACAATCTTTATTCACCATTGGCAAAAAAACAGCCTCTGCTGAAGTCTCCAACAAAACACATACGCTTAGCCCTTAAGCCCACGGTCTACAGTGCCTCAGACTGCTAGCTACTGCAATTAATGCCAACAGGAACAAAATACACCAATAAAATGCACTACTGTCTCTGGTTTTTCTGCCCTGACACATTCAGGGGAGAACCCCCGAGTCATTATTTTTGATGCAGGCTAGAGGGTTTTCTCTCTACACTGCCTAATACTGATTGTCAACCTACTTCACCTTAGCTCTGCTCAGACTATTACTTGTGCCAGGCACAGACTTTGATGTGTGTCTGTGGTATAGTAACAGCATAGCTAAGGAGACGGGAAATTGGAAATGGTAGCATATGGTAGCTTCCATATGTTAGCTCATTTGAAATGACTGTTTGAATACACAAGTAAACGGTACCTCAGTGCTTGCTTGAAAGGGAGAGGAATAGTGGTAGAGAAAGAGATGTGCTTCATCCCTGATTGCTGACAAACTTTCACAACTCGCATGCAATCTGGCTCCCGCCAGCCTGGGAATACTTCAACCTCTCTGTGATTCAGGAGGAATTATATATCCGCTGAAATAAATTCACACTTATCGTTCCTAAAAAAAATACAACGACTAGGTTTGCCCTGTTTGCCCGGGGTTGATTACATGCTGGTGGTTGATTCACTGACTTTCCCACAGAGGCCCGGCATTAATGAAATAAATGCCTTCTGACACTCATGGATTTTAAGGACACACACAGACTCTATTTTTGACAAGGGTGTTCCAGAATGACGCAAACACACACACAAACAAACACATGCACACACACACACACACACACACACACACACACACACACACACACACACACACACACACACACACACACACACACACACACACACACACACACACACACACACACACACACACACACACACACACACACGCACGCACAATGACAGAATGACAGGCGTGTGTGTAAACCCCATCTCAAACAATCTCGAGGCTTGCCTTCCCTTGTCCCAGCACCCTTGTGCCTCAGTGGACTGAAGGAGCGCTCTGGGAGACATGACACCTGTTCATCCTCCACTGCCTGAGGGCGTCCCTCAACATCCCCTCGTCAGCCTCTCACTCTCTCTCCACTCCACACCACTCACCACACAACTGCTTATTTCACCTGCTGTTTACTTAGTGTTTTGTCATGACGTTCCCACTTTTCCCTATGGATTAATTTGTGTTGGCCATTGTGTCTCAGTGTCATCTGTGGAACCATCTCGGAGAGCACATTGAAGTGCCTTTATTATGACAAGGGTTGGATTCATAGAAGGTGGTGTGTGTGTGTGTGTGTCCTGTGTCGCCTCCATATATGCACGTGTGTGTTCCAGTGTGTCGTGTGTGCCATTAAAAACCTGACAAAGGTGTTAATTATTATTATTATTGTTTTAAGTGCGTTAAAGTTTGATAGGCCAGAAGTTACCCTTGGCTGTCTGTCTGTAGGTATAGAGGGGTATTCTTCCACCCCCGCTGTGCGAACAAGGAGAAGGAGAAGTGCACACATTGATTCAGATGAAACATTTAATTACCCATGCAGTGGACCATCACTCAGGAAGTTAAGAGAGCCTTTCATGAACATCCCACAAATGGAGGTGTGGAGCTGGAATTCAATAGTTTCATTAATTCTGCTGACGCGACGGAGAGAAGCATCATAGCATTTAGAACCGAAACGGTTTGATGAAATGAATCCTCTCAGTGTTGTAAAGACAGCCATATAGACGAGAATGATGAAAAAAAAAGAGATGAACTTTATTGTAATTGTCGCTCAGGATATTCCATGCATGACTTTAACGTATTCTAGCAGGGCGTGTTGAAAACTGGTGCTTTGGGGGAAGACGTGCTGCTGGGATGAAAAGGTAGCCGTCGCAGTGCCGCGTTCATGCAGTGATTTATTTGGTGAGAGTTTGCCCCTGCCTAAATCAAAGGCAAAAACAGGGCTGGTGGTTTAAAGCTTTCCATTACATCACTATCAGATGAGAGGATGACACAAAATACATGATTTAAAGCTAAACTAAAATCAGATAAAGTACATGTTTAAAAAGCAAGTGTTGCCTGTCATGTTTGATCTTGCTCAAGTGTCAAAGAAAAATATGAGTAAATGTTGGAGAAATAAGCAAAAAGATGAATAAGCATTTTGCACAACATATCATTCTGTTGTTTGTTACTGTACACATCAAGGTAACTGAGGCATTTCCTGATGCAGAAAAAGCTAATATTTAGTGCATGGGTTTCAAAGTGAAAACATTGCTAAACATTACAAGGCAGCCCAAAACACCTGAGGATAAATCAACTTTTTTATCCATTCAAAAGGCACCGCAAGCAGAGAATAATTACCCACAATGCCCCTGTCAGAGGAGGTGCAGTTTGATACCAATGTCTGTCAAAAGATCACACACACACACACACACACACACACACACACACAAGCACACACACACACACACACACACACACACACACACACACACACAAACAGACTCAGCACACACATAAACAAAGCGAGCTCTGCAGTATTGAACACCTCACCGTAAACATGCAGTGTCACGCCGCAGTGGCTCCCGCGGGAGTCGATCTCTCTGACTCCATGTCTTTTACAGCAGTTAGGTCTCAGCGGAGAGGCCCAAAGTAAACTGTTTGGCCTCACTCTCAAACACGCGCCAGGCAACCTTTAAATTGATTGCTTTCAGCAAGTTCTGAGGAGTAAGCAGCTCTTGAGACTGGAAGACAGGAAGAAAAAAAACCATAAAGGCATGGCTTTTTAGATTTTCTTCCCCACAATACCGGAGCTAAAAATGCACTATTGCGTACAAAGGAAGTGCACAGTGTGCAAGATGTTGTTTAGGGCTTACTGTGGTTTCTCCTTTCCTGATGTTAAGGAAAGCGGTTGAGTCACTCTGCAACTGCAACAGAATGCCGTGAATTAGCATCCCTCTGAGTGACCTGTGTTTTGAAATGTGTGGTTTTGGCTTTTTTTTTTTCTAACTTTTACATTTTTCATATTCATATGAAAGCTAGAATGTAAACATAGCATTTACACTCAATCAGCACCCTGCTCTGCTTCCAACATTCACCCACACTCACACACACACACACACACATACACACACACACACACACACATAAACAGCATGTGCAGCAGAGGCCAGTGATGGAGTCTATGACTTGAGTCCCCTGTTCCAGCACATTTGGCGCTAATGGTTTTGGATGGCACATTTAGGGACAGCGCTGGCACAGTTTTCACTTATGCCTTTGTAACTATCGCAGCAAACAGAAAATCAAATTGCATCCCCGAGATCATCTGTTGCGCACAGGTTAATATATTGCCGGTAGATTATGATTCATTTGTCAGTTATTACGGTGTATCCCATCTGGTGTGGCAGGTGCCTGTGTGTCACACTCTTTTTGTGCAATAAGGTGATTATTTGAGATGTCGAAATGCCAAATTAATGCATGACCCACGCCAACGTTGGAATCCTGTAAAAAAGATGAACAATTCATTGATCACGTTTTCTTCCATTTAACTGCCTCCCCATATCTTTCACTCGCTGAAATGGACGGAGATGATTTTTGCATGATGAAATGTCTTTCAGATGAGACTTCAGATTTCTTTCAGGAAAAGAACAGCAAAGGGGAGCAGGATATTGCAGGCCCCAACACGAGCAATTATCATACGCTGTATAGCAAAGGCAAGTGTCAACATTTATATTAAAGATGAAAGCATATTAACGAGAGATGTTTCCTATAACTGGCGTTCTGATCCTGACCTCTGAGACCTAATGAAGATGGGGAACATGAGACAAGTGTTTGATCTCGCGCTTCACATGAACAGCCGTTGCTTAACTAAAACATCTCTTGCTCATCAAAGACAACTTTTACATACATTTCCCCCACTTCAAGGATGCACCATTATCGCTATGATATATCCGATGGTTCTATCATGAAGTTGCTCTTTTTCTATCTCTCTCTGTGTGTCTATCTAACACACACACACACACACACACACACACACACACACACACACACACACACACACACACACACACACACACACACACACACACACACACACACACACACAGAGTGTTAAGTATAGTATTAAGTACAGAGGGGTTAAAAATGGTTTCATTATTTTACTGTTATTATTTCATCTTGAGCAGAGAAGATGGAGAGACCAGCTCTACTAAACATTATAAGGCAATTCAAATGAGAACGGACATGTGCATTTATTAAAGTGACTTACGAGTGGGTGCATACATTCTGCTGCGTATGTACTACAATCTTTTGGAGATCAAAGTAATCAGGAAGGACATGGGGAAACATTTCTAGATCTTCCATATCCCATATTGGATTTCCAATACAGTGTTTTTTCACTGGAGATGATAAGTCTTCAGCTATGTTTCATAATAAGGTATGAATATCACATATCAGGCTTCATTTCAAATTTGCTGTGAAACTATCACAAAAATGTCATATTTCACACACTGTCAATACTGTTGGGATTTGCACACTACATCGGTTTGTTAAACACAATATTAACCTTACCTCGAGTTATAACAATGTGACAAGCAAGTCTATCAAAGTATAGCCATATCGAATAATCAGAATTTGATTCTCTAAATGACTTGAATGAACTTCATGACCTCATGAACAACACACCTGTCTATCGTAGGTATAGTGCAGCCGTACATTTAATTTGCCACATGAGCTCCAATACAAATCAACAGTTCTGAAAACAGAAACAGATACACAATAAACAATAAATGTAGCTGCATTGCTGATGCTTGCCTTTAGCTTGCTGTTTCTGCAAGGACAGTATTACCCTGGATGTGGCACTCCCCCCCCCAAAAAAAAAGCCCAGCTCTGCATTAAACATGCAGTAGGTGAGGCCATGTTCGGTTGTCAAATTGTCAGCACTGATGGCAACTCTGCAGAGGCTCTTGCCGCGTGGCTGTCTCTGTAGCTTAAACTAATGCAGTATCACCGTGACAGCGCCGGGGTGCCCGTCCCCCTGCCCAAAAAACACCACAGGTACCATGAACTTAAGCATTAACATTTCATGCGGCTATTTTCAGAGGACCCCAACTCTGTTTTTGTTTCTGTGTTTGTGTTGAAGAAGCATTGTTTAGATTGCAGTTACCTTGGAGTCTTCTGCTCAGACTGTAAAGATGTTTTGGATTTATGACTAAAAGGTTATGGGATGGGTAGCTTTTTGAACTCCTGAATTGCTCAAATGGTAGAACAATGAGTTTCTAATAAAAAAGGTGGAGTGTAGTTTTACTATGCGTATACATAGCACAGGGATCAGTTTTGCGAGAACTACAAAAAGGTCTGTTGTGTTGCCTGTGGTCAGATGAATTTTTCAAAACTCCTCACAACAGGCTGGGTTGTTGACTTGTATGACAAGGACACATTGGCCATCACAAATATCTCAATGAATCTTTACACAACTGTTCGGTGCAAACTGAGCTTGAACATTTAGAACTGAGCATTATTGAGCATGATCACCTTCAAATGAGTGAATTAAAATACCTGATATAAAAGAGTGGGATGCGTTAATGTGATTCTGACACTTTTGTATGGGAGAGCAAACGCAATCTTATATCCACAAGTGGCAGTTAGCTGAGCATAATGGTATATGGCTTTGCATGTTATAGGTTTATGACAATGACATGTTCACATGCATTAGGACTTCTGTTCTTCGTGAAGCTTCAAATTGCCATTAAACACTTGATTCTGCCCAGCAGAGAGGGTTGTACTATAAACTGTCACAGGATAGATGGAAAGGTCCAGTGGCATTAATATTGCTCATTAGACGTCTCATTAGATGTCTTGTTTGGCCCCTCATTTCAAATGTTGCTCACACTACTTTGATTTGTTCAGGTAGATAATTTCTATTAGCAATGATAATGTTCACAAACTAACATTGCCACGAAACATTTAATCTGAGTGGGTAAATGTATGTTTAATGTTGTGACATCTTGGAAAAGACTTTCATTCTTTCGTCCTAAAACAGAGGGATTCATTGCCCTTGAGCATTTATTGCCAATATATATTGTTGTGCTCTTACAAGGTGCCTCTACGATTGGCTTGAACCACATTTAGATTTTAGTGAAGAATATGCTTTTGGTCCTCATACAAACCTTAGTGAAGAATATGCTTTTGGTCCTCATACAAACCTTAGTGAAGAATATGCTTTTGGTCCTCATGCAAACCTTACTGAAGAGTTTTTTGTCTCTGGCTTCCCTTGTTTTCCAATATAATGTTCAAGGACACCATTTCTAAGCCTCAGGGCAGCGCATTTGGGATATGATGCTGTTGTACAACCCGTAAGGTTATAGTTTATTACTATTACAATGCTTGCAAAGCAAACCACTCTACTATTTCTTATTCTTATTAACCTGTGTACAAATTTCTGCTAATTATTCAGCTTGAACCACTTAATGTAGAAACCTCGTTTAAACGTTCTCGTGTAGGTCTTGTAAATTACACTTGTTGTTGTTATTGTTACTGTTGTTTTCATTTTTCTACACGTAACACTTTTTAAGACATCTAAGGAAAACTAGAATAGCATTTCCTGAAGGAAATGCCAGTGCATGCAAAGTAAACAAAAATAAAAGACTCAAAATCAATAGAAAGTAAAAGATTAAAACAGACAAAAGAGAAGGCCAGAAGGAGAGAGAGAGGTGTATAAAGACTGATAGATTGAGACATAGAGAGAGTCTTCTTCACCTGTCTAAATGTTCTAATCTTTTCCTTTATATTTATTTCAAATTTTCAATACTTTGCTTTACACGCACTGGTATTTCCTTCAGGAAATGCAAATGTGGTTATTTTTAGTTTTCATGTTTCTTCTAGTAGTTAGCAAATGGCCTTTGATGTATCCTGCCTTGTAGTATCATTGCATCACCAAACATGCAGTGCAAGTTTCCCCTGGCAACACTCAACTATACCTCTATCTACCCTATACATGTTTGGTGCGCCACAGTCCCCCACTGTAGCTGTAGCTGTAACTATGCATTTGTTTTTGAACCTGCTAGAGGTTCCGTACTGTATATTTGAGCAGGTCCCTGTGTCCATGAAAGCTCATCAGTCTAACCAGTAGTTTGAGATGGACAACAACAAAAACGTGTTTATCGTGTGACATTATGGCGGTGGGTAAGGAGATTTAATCAGCGCCAGAACTGTATGGAAACAGAATACCATCACCACAGAAAATTGTAAAGTGGGAGGTTGCTAAGCAACATGCAGATTCTTGAGATAAGCGCATGCAAAAAAAAATCAACAGAGAGAGAGAGCATGCCTGTGTTTACCACCCCGTCCACCCACACCGCCACCCCACCCCCCACCCACACCAAAAAGAAGGAGGGAAACTGTTCTGATGTAGAGTCCAGCCTCCGACGCTAAGATTATACCACTTCTTCAGAGAGGGGGATGTGATGAGGGGGATGTGATCTCTTATGCAATTTCATTGGGATCCCTCAGCTTTGTTATGAAGAAAGATGGGCGGTTCCAGCAAGTTCTGTGGCTCTTGAGAGGCATAAAAATGATGTTGAAATGAAATTGCATTGGCAGTCACAGTTCATCCTCTTAGCGTGTGACATAATGAGGGGAGGGGCAGGGTGTTGGCGAGTGGGCAAGGCACTGACTGGTTGTCTACTATTCTGGTTACAGTTATGAAAACTGCTCAATGTCTGAGCCTGAGGCAACAATATGGGTTTAATTCCTTTTCTTTTTAATACCTCACATTCATATGTTGTATGAAAACAGACGCTGTACACAAAGCTACCACAGAAGACGTGGATTACATTATCAGTCTGTGAGCTCCACGGGGACTGAACTTCATGCCCTTGACACTGCTGGCACCGTTTCAGCTACACTGGTTGAGCTACAGGAACTCCATGTCCTCCTCCTGGGACGAGCTGAAGTGAACGTAGGCTGCATGGCACTCCACTTCCCTCTGCCTTGCTCCGTGCAGGGGCCGACGCCGAGGTGGAAGGAGGGCTGGACGGCAGCCAGAGGAGGAGGCTCGTCTCAAAAGATGAAATATAGAAAGTAAGATAAGCATTCTGGTTAACTGGGGTCACGAGGGAGGGAGTCAATCCTCCATCACTTGCGGCCAGTGGCAGTGGCGACGCTGGCAGAAAGAGGAGGCTTCTTTGCCTGCGTCATCATGAGTCCCTGAGCGCAGACACACGGCCTATGCATTTGGCTGCAGATCTCTTTCGATCCTTTTCTCTTTCCCTTTTTCTTCTGTCTGTCTTTCTGGCTGAGCAACCCTGACTTCAGATATGACCCTTGAGACAAGGCCTGGAACACGCAGTAGGCTTTTCATTTATTCATCTGTGTCTTTTTGGTGTGTCTTGTGCAAGTGAGTTGAGTGGACACATGGTATCGACCTGGTCTGAAAGCCAACCATGTCACGTTTACAGAAAAGTACTGCAGTTTCAGACTCTGATTGCAGGGTATATGGACATTTTTGCTTCAAAACCAAAACCAAAACCACACACACATACAGAGATATACAAAGCATACTGGAGTGTGCAAAGGGGGTTGTGTGTTTCCGGAATGTTGCGTGTGATGTGATTCTCCCCATAATGCCTTCCGTCTGTGTGCTTAATGTTCCCTTTTCGAATGTACTTGTGTTTTCTAGCTTGTGCCTTTTTGAGTCTGTGCGCTATGCTTCTGGATTGTATACGATTCTCTGTTGTTAGCATATTTGCCCACCTCTGCCTCGTATGTTGTGTCCGCATAGAAGACTGTCTGTCTTCCCTGCCTTCTGTATTCGGTCCGTGAAAGGTTGCTTTCTGTATGTGGTTCATCAATAAACGGCAAGACGCCAAAGAGAAGCCTTCTTCCTGCTCCATCAGTACAATACCATTTCTTGTGCGGGGCTTCAACTGCATTTGAAACCGCTTCCTTTCAAAAACGAAGTGATGTAACACTCGTGGAATAGCTAGCCTGGTAGGCAGTTCAAGGTCTGGTACACTGCAGGTACAGTGCACAATGCCTAAAATATGTCAAGAATGAGATGAAAGGAATACATTAGGGCCGCTATGACAAACAGAAATCCCGAGAGTCTCCATCTAATTAGTTTTACATCATCTATGCATAAAGCTTCCCTGTTATTTTTGTGCTGTTTTGTCCTGCGGTGGTAATAGTAGGGTGACATGGACCAGAGTAACAGGCCAGAGTTCGTGAATCCAGTGTACTAAGGCCAAGTGTCATTCGAAGAGTCGTGCAAATTTAAAACGCTCATCACAGCTGAAAAATAATATAGGGGGGAAAAAGCCATCAAAGGATCAAAACATGGATAAATGGTGACAGCAGTATCAGCTACAACATCAGCTGCATAAAACTCACCTTTAACTCAACCAGCCCTCTCAAAGGCCTCTCCTCGGCTTTGATGCTTCTGACTTAGGCTCCACTGGTCTGTCTCCTCCCAGACAGCGCTGACTATTTTAGAGATTCAACAACACAGCCATCATGTGGCATGGCACTGTCGTCATATCTGTGTGGAGAGGTCTCATCGGAGTGTGGGTAAAACTCAACGAGTCAAAGTGCTGATGGTTGTCATCAGAGAGCCTTGTTTACATGTTACATGTACGTGTGTGTCTGTGCGTGTGTGTGTACTTGTGTGTATGCATATGGCTACGGCTGCATACTTTTTAAGAATTAATTATTCATACGCACAACAAACAATGCCTGCCCCTAAGGCAAGCACATTCAAAGCTGTAGGGTATTGTTTTTTTTTTTCTTTTGGAAAAGCAGATTTTTTTTAAATCAGCGTTTCCACTCTTATTAACAGCCCATTGTGGAGGAAAAAAAACTTGAAGAGCTGCCACAACAAAATGATCAGAGAATTAACTAAATTAGATATAGCTCTACTTAGAAAGTAAAAGGCACTCTTGGCAATGAAAGGCATATTAAAGCACCTTCATCATTGAGGAAAGCAAACACTGATGCATTTGTGCAGAGCTTCAGCTATTTGTAAGGTGCACTTAATGGCTTCCTGGGCGCTTTGTACTTTCGGGACATCCACTTGGCTTTCCATAACTACTAGATGGTTTAGAAACAAATCACACAGAACAAAACCAAAACAAATGGACATCAAGTCCTCACCATTAATATGCATTGCTTTGGCCAGCTCTGACACAGCTGACTTCTTCAAGCTAATCGTTTTGTGCAACATGCTCACAAAGCATTGATTATATTATATTGATTATGATTAAACAATACATTCAATATTTATATGGGGTTAGGAAAGCTGGAACAATTGACCCAAAACATGATTAATCAACAAGCCAAGCACCATGAAAAAACCCCACATACTTTAATATATCACATTATATATAATATATCAAATCGAACTTTATAATTGGCACTTTGAAAGACCCTGCAGAGGTGTTTTAGCAGATTGTAAAGTGTGCAGCAATTGGCCTCTAGGTTTTATTGCAGATACCTGGAAGTAGGGCAAGCAATACTGTTGTTTGTTTTGATTTGAAAATTGATGAGATGTTTGATAAAAAAAACAACTTTGATAACAAATTCTCATTGTTCTTCCATCGTAAGACTTAAAGTACTAGGTTGCCACTTGTTTCACCACAATTTTTAAACAGAGACTTAGTCATCTATTTGAAATGTATGTTTATGAAACAGTCTGCTTGGCCTGCCTTCCATAACAGGCAATGTCTCTGTTGCCAATAGTACTATGCCATGTTCTCAAGTTATTATCTATAGAAATCAAACATTCTGAGCGATGCCATGGAAATATTCTTAAAGAATGACAGAACAAATGCAATGACTAGGGTCGGTTGGCATTTAACAGCTCATTTAACAGTTGGAGGTCTTAAATAGAACAATGTGTCTTGTCACATTCTGTTATACAGTCAATGGAAATTTAAAATGGGTAGTCCAATCAGCTTGTAAGTAGTCTCGGCACAGTTCAGTGCATGTAGCACCTGTATACTACCGTATTTTCAAGAGTGGGTCTATTTCCCACTGCTGGGAAATTTAGTTTTTGTTCTTGTTGTCAATATGCCTTTAAAGCTCTGCAAGTATTTGTCCTAGAATCATATAAAGAACACCCCCAGAAACCTTTAATCTTCTACATATATGCCACTTGTGCATAAATGTTTTTAGTTAGAGGAAATATACAAAAACATCAAGGCATGTCAGACTACCTAAAAAAGTCTAACTGGCCTTGGTCCCCTATTACAGTATTTTATGTGATTTTATAATTTTATAAAAGAAACCTGTGTATTGACCACACCCCTGTATTAACTGCAGTTTATTCAACGTTACCTCATGCTATGTAGTTGTGGTGCGAGTGCTACTAGCCATTTAAAAGTTCTATGAAGTAGTGATGGGCATTTCAAGCAAAACTACCACACTTACAGCCCCTTCCCACACACACACACACACACACACACACACGTTGATCCCATGGTGCCCTAGTACCAGAAACGATAATCTTCTGACACGCTTGCAGTGGGAATCACAACCATTGAATTAACGTGTTTGAGGAGAGTAAGGGGGGGGGACTTTTCCCCTCTAAGCCCTTAAGCCATTGACGTCACATTATTTCTCTCAGGATTGTTTAATGTTTATGTGAAGCTATTTAACATCACCCGCAAGTGGTCGTGATCACTTTGAACCCACTACTGCCTTTTATTGCTGAGCTGATTCTGAGAAATTAAACTTTGCAGCAAACATATTTCCTGGTTGCTATGGTTGTCTATTTTGCTATGCTGGCTAACTAGCAAGCTTGCTAAGGAAACTTAATAATTCCATTTGTATGAAATGAAAGCTACCTATTTAGCTGATGTTGTAGTCTCTTCAATTTAAAATTATAATAGGAAAATCTACAAACCCTCGGGGTGCCTGTGCAGCTTCATATTAGCCTGTTTATACTCACATGTATCAACATGAATTCATCTCACGCTAGCAGCTACCAAATGTTAAGATGGTTCCCAAAGCTAGAGAAAGCTAGGTAAAAATCTACAATAGGTAAAAACCGACTTTGTGTAAAATAAAGTTCATATTGGACATATTAAATCAGTGGTAGAGTTAGTTAGGATAGTTCATAGCCAGGTTAACTGGCATGAGACCTCTCACACCTTTCGTGGAGGTTCACACTCCATAGCATCCTGTTAAATAGTCTGATGGGAATACACAACACCTGTTACTTTATCGTTATGGAAGACTGAAGGTGACTGAGTGTGAATGAAAATGTATTATCTATCCGACGTTGTTTTTACCTGATACATTAATGGGATTCATATGTGAAAGGGAGGGAGGGAGAGGGAGAGACCCATTCACACTTTACCTTAAGTTACTGTGCGTGTTACTAAAATAAAATGCATTCCCATGTTTAGGACACACCCGAGTATAAACCGCAGGGTTGCCGAAATTGTGCAAAAACAACGTATAAACCGTGGTTAATAGTCTGCAAATTACAGTACTGATGTAACACACTGACAGAAAGAGTTAATAAAAACATTTTCACTACATTCATGTCCTTTCATGTACAGTACATCTCCTGTGAATCGTCTCTTTACCTGGTATACAGTAATGTAATGCATATCTTTCTCCATCTCTGCTCTTGAAGGCCTCTTTATCACTGTGTTTATCATCAAGTTCCAAATGGTGTGGAGATAAGTGGGGCTCTCGCCAGGCAGTTCTCTAAACAGCCTTACAGCTGCAGTCTCACAGTGGTCTCAGCAGCCATCATATCATGGAAAGGGCAATAGATCACTGAAGTGGAAGGGTTATTTTGATGCATCTTCCCCAGTCTGTGTATTATGGCAATTATGGCATCACATCCCTGCTTTGCAATTCAAATGCCACCTTTACCTTGCTTGATTTTTCCATTTGTTTGAACAGTGGATCCTTGTACCCAACGCCATCTGGAGAAGCACAAAAATTTGCCCCAGGACTGAACTCCAGTCATTGAATTTGTTGAGGCACAGGACCCCACCGGCATTTACATTTGTTTCCATATGTCATCCACGGCTATTACCATCTGTATTATGAAGCAGAGATGACACTTGGACAAAATCTGGTGAATCACTTTAAAAAATGCGGCGTGTCAAGGTTGGGGAGAAGATTTATTCAAAGGCAGTGGCTCCGGAGAAATGAAATGAGCCCCCCGAGTCGAGTTTGATGTATGCAAACATAAGAGGAATCTCATCTAACCTTTTTCTTTGGAGCATGCAAGGGTGAGAGGCAACAGAGACTCGGGGAGAGGAGGAATCGAGGAAAGAGTGAGAAAGGAGTGATAGAGCGGACAAAGATATGAGGTAATCAAGCGTGAACGTAATTGGCGGAAAAAAAAAATTACAGCATGCAATCGGGGATTGCAAAGTAGCCTCGCCGGCTGAACGGCGAGGCATGGCAATCATCATTTGGCCTGAATAAGCGTGCCATGCTTTACGTTCCTCTCCTTTTGCTTTGGGCAGAACAGATCAATCACAATATAGTGAATGGATGCCCTCACTGAGCATACCGGGCATGTCGTGTATCGGAATCAACCCAATATGGCTGGAGACACTTGCATCCAGCACATGCTAAAGTACGTGGGGAAGTTGGCCGTGTTAGCTCTGTGAAGCTGCCGCCGCTCATATCTACCCAGGGCCAGATCAGCAAGGGTGCATAAGGGTGCACTGCACCCCTAAACTAAGACTGAGCACCCTCAATTAAAACGAATGTTGGACAATGGCATGTAGTGCACATACAAGTGTGCCTCCTCACAAATTTCTCATGCCCACATTTTTGTGTTTTTGTTCTGGATCGTGCCCTGTACCTGTCTTGCAGTCCACAAGGCATCTCACACATAGCACCTACAGGTGTAGAACACAGGAGGTGGGGCAAGTAAGGGTAGGCAAGATTCTGCATGCACCAATTAGTGGACAATATTAGTAGTAGTCAGTAGTCGACTACACAGGTGAAATATGACTACTCAAGCCCTAGGTGTGATGAGCACGTGGCGGGTGCAGCGAGTACGCTGAGAGAGACAGAGAAAGAGAGAGAGAGAGAGAGAGAGAGATAGTGAGAGAGAGAGAGTGTTGTGAAAACTTGGTCGGATCAGTGAGCGCTTTGCTGCAAGGATTGTCACCAGCGAAAACAAGACACAGTGGAGAGCATTTCATTAGCCACCGGCTTGAATGCAATCAATAACCTGCCTTTCCAATTACTCAGCGCCAAAGCTACAGGAAATTCCTCCTGTATTTAAACACTTTTGTATTGACCACTCTACTAGTCCCACAGAAAGTACACGCTGAGGACCAGCCTTCAGCCAACATTTGAATAGCTACTTGGTGGGGGGGCGCTGCAACCGTGTGCAGAATTGATGGCACACCTAGTGTAGTTGTCAATTTGTGGAATCATTTGTTGTGCTTTTTATAAAAAATAACATTCTTTGATATGAGTCTCTGCTTCTGAGATTGCCTTCTGAGATTGTTTCTCCCAGATTCGGCTGTGGACCAGTTGTATAATTAGAGCCACATACAGCGCTTTGTGAGTGAGTGAGTGTGAGTGTGAGTGTGTGAGTGTGTGAGTGTGTGAGTGTGTGAGTGTGTGAGTGTGTGTGTGTGTGTGTGTGTGAGTGAGTGTGAGTGTGAGTGTGTGAGTGTGTGTGAGTGTGTGAGTGTGTGTGTGTGTGAGAGTGTGTGTGTGTGAGAGTGTGTGAGTGTGTGTGTGTGTGAGAGAGTGTGTGAGTGTGTGTGTGTGTGTGTGTGTGTGAGTGAGTGAGTGTGTGTGTGTGTGTGTGTGCGCATTGGCATGTTTGAGTAATGGCATGATGGAGCAGTCTGTCATTTATAAGACTTTACCTGAACACACACCTGAAAACATATGGAAACACACACAGGCGAACACAGACATAGCCAGAGCGCAAAAGAGAGGTAGAGCGAGAGAAAGAAAGAGTGAGAGAGAGATGAAAGAAATGTTTGAATAAATAGAAGCATGTTATTTTCAGACGGCAAGTCAAAGATCGGCCTTATTTACAGGATCTTTCTGGGGAGAGGAGCGATAATGCAGCTTTACAGGTCCTCTGTGTGGACAGAGACAGAGTGGAGTGGGCAATCTCTCTTATCTCCACCACCCTAATCCAGTTGTGTGTGTGTGTGTGTGTGTGTGTATATGAAAGAGGGAGTGTGTTGCAACTGTGCTCTGTGTATGTGTGAGGGAATGCTTGGTGGTGGTGACAGGGTGGGTGTGCTGGAATTCTGCTGATTGTGTGTGTGCGTGTGCGTGTGTGTGTTATAAATAGCTCTGTTGTGGCCCGTGAGAAACGGGGTGGCGTTCTCTCTCAGGCCCACTCCTGCACTATTGAATAAATGTCATAATGCCCCCATGATGTCTTCCTATGCGGGGAGTCAGTGTTCGGCCTTCTGCTTTAGCTGTGTAATGAAATATGTCTGCGGTGATGTATGGCTGAGGGAGAAGCCCAAATCGAAAATTGAATCACACTAACTTAATTTGTGGTCAAGGCAATCAAATTACTTGTTTTGGCTAGAGTATTTCAGCGGCGCTGGCGATGAATTCATCTTCGTGGCAAACCTGTCAAGGTGGAAGCCGAGGGGGGAACAAACAGGCAGGGGGGGAGGGGACGGGAGAGGGCTGGGGCTGGGGAAGGATGGTTAGACAGAGGGAGGGGAGGGGGGTGAGGTGGTGGTTGGGGCGGGATGTGTGTGTGTGTGTGTGTGTGTGTGTGTGATGCCAATCCTAGAAAATTCACTGCCTTCATTGTGGCCTGGAGATGTGGTATGATCTGGGGGCTGTGGTTTGGGAGGGAGGGGTTGGGGGTGGTTAATGAGCGTCAATCAGAGTTAAATTAAGAAATGAATGCATCAGCTTGTAGCTGTTGTGGTGTAAACTGTGCTTGTGAGATTAAAACTGACAGTGCCTGGCATGCACACCCTGCTGGTAAATGAAAGGCAGTGGGAAGAGGAGCCATGACATCTTTTCCCTTGAGAAAGGCCTTCACACACACTCAGTTTGCTAAGGTGTCCTCCATTTCATCCAAATCACTTCTGACAAAGCAACATTTTTGCTTGCCAGTGCAGCCATTGTCCAAGCTGGATTTCAAATCTCAGAACCTCTCCATCAATCCGAGCAAAAACAGAGAAGATTGTGAGACTACATGGAATGTTGTTCATCGCTTCTTTAACTGACGAAGGGCTCCATGTCAAGCAGGCATTTTTAGGCCTTGAGGTTTGAATAGGAGTTCTTCAAAGCTGAATCACTGCTTTGAGTTGACGGCCAAAGAAAGCTCAAATAGCTGTGAAAGGAATCCCTCAACAGGGCATTACAAATAGAACCTTTAGAGGGGCTTTTGTGGACAAAGGCGCTCCACGGGTCGAAACGGCACCCCCCCCATAGAATGCACGGTCACTCCATCATGTGGCGTGGCACCTCTGGAATGACATTTTGATCACAGGAAATCAAAAGGCTTTTAATCTGACCGCTCCCCATTATTAGTCCCCCCCACCCCGCCCTGTTTCGCGATTTGCCCACTTTCTTGTTGGGCAGATAAATCATGGCAGGACACTAGCATGGGAGAGCCCAGGCAACAGCTGTATCAGCAAGATTACACCCCGGAATCATTATCTGCTTCACACTGAAATTCTGTATTTATACGGCCCCGCAATATTACTTTACTCATGTTCATTCAGCGGCACTAAATTAAAAGGAGAAAACCCCAAAACGTTGGCCTTGAAAAAGTTAAACAAGAGAAACAGCAAAAAAAAGGGGGACTGGATAAAGGCCGTGTACATTCCAGTTTTTCAATTTGGTCTGATTTCTTGCCGCACGCTGAATCCAATAAAGTGTGTGCTGTGTCAGTGGGAGCTTAAAGCTGTGGCAAGCAAACCTGAAAATACTGAAAAGAAAAATAGAGAGGGTGATAGAGAGAAAGGGTGACAGAGAGAGAGAGAGAGAGAGAGAGTAAGGAAGCGAGAGAGAGAGAGAGAGAGAGCGCAGGGGGAGAGGAGATGCTCTCCATTTATTTGCAATCTTCTCATCCCCTCTTGACGCATCTGCAGCATGTGGAAGGAAAATCAATCAGTATGACAGCCCCGCTCACCTTCCATATACTCTGCCTTACTTATGAGTGGCATATCATTTGTCTGCTGACACTTGACGGTGGCCACACACACACACACACACACACACACACACACACACACACACACACACACACACACCAGTGGTCTGGTATACTTCCTCCACCAACTCTTCCCTTCCTTCTATCCCCCCCCAACTCCATCCCTCTCGGCTTGCAGGTTAGTAAACCACAACCACCAAAATCTCCCTGCCAGAGAACAGTTTTGAGGACATTTGGCATAGTGACAGTGAAAGTGCACACACTGATGAGAACAGAGGGTTTAGATTTGTTTTCTCTCTCCTAAAGATTGTGCTAATTCGTATTGTTTTCGAATACCAATATTCTGACTCTTGACAGATATATCTGAAACTCTTGAGCATGTTCTGCAAAGCGCTCTCTAGCAGAGACGTGTTTGGATCTCCTCCAACAATCCCACACTACTTTGGCACTTTAACATCTTCATATAAAATCAAGTGCTGTTTCAACGGAGCCACTGAACCAGCCGGAGACTGCGTGGGAGAACGAGGCTCGTATTAACCAAAAGGAACACTGTAACTGTCCTTGTGAATTTTGTAGTCGAACAAAGAGATTCTAAGTGGAATGTTAGCAGTAAAAAAACCTTCAAACTATACGTCGCACTGAGGCTTGAGTAAAAGTGAAGTGTGTCATACCTTGCAGAAACGGCTGAGCGAGCAAGCAGCGCTTCTACCGAGTGAGGCAATTTCACAATACAAACATGCCACCCATATCATATCACGGCACGCAGTCAGAGGGTGCTGGCAGCATAAAGCACACCATGTCTTCAGTCAATACTAATAGCACTAATAACAACAGGTAAACTGACTGACAGACTTAGAACATGTAATGCTCCTTAACAACAACATCAATGCACACTACTGTTAACGGTGAAGTCTACATTCTCCACAGCTGTAAAAAATGTCGTTTTTGTTATGGATTTGCCCCCTCCCCAAAACATTTTGATATTGAAGGCGGCTCTGTGCCACAAGCATAAAGGATGTTTCAAATATTTAGCCTAGCAACCCATTTACATCTGTGACATCATGACATCATCTCTTTTGTTTGTTGAACCACTCAACGCAGGCTAATGGCATATCTCTCGCATGCTCTCGGGCTGGTTGTTACACGAGTGAAACAAAGCACGTTTTTTCTGCAGGTTCTCAGTTTCTGCAGCCAACATTTACCTATGGTTCATTAACTCAGGGGTTAATGTTGACTTCAGTAGAAAACCCCAGATAATGGACCCTTTCATATAGCGTGTTGATGGAAGAAGGAAACCAAGGGAGGGAGAGTGCAGTGCTCTATATTCATGACTAGAGTGGATACATACCTTACCAAATCCAGCTCATGCTGGGTTAGCTGTTATGCTGATAAGGGCTTTAACGTTTGCTTTTCGCTTGCACTTTCCCAACTTTTGTCACAACTCTGAAGTTATGCCTGCATTAATACCTCCGGTTTGTTTTGTGCAAGTGTCAGGTGGGACTGACAAGCGATATATTAAATTATTTCGTGAGCACCTCAGCAACAGTGTCACGTTGTTAGTGGTGCAAAAATAAGCCTCTTTTTTCAGCTTGACTGATGCCTGGCAGAAACCTATAAACGGCAGCGAAGCAAAAACAGCAGATAGCATCATTAGATTAGAGTCAGCCCAGTTCTCTTGTCAATCACACCTAATAATTGCTCCAATAAAGCAACCTGTCTTAATAATCTTGGTCTGCTATATCGAAAACACGCTTATCTACCAGACCTATGAAAAAAAAAAAGCTTTGGGTGCTTTAACTCAAAATAGCTGCAGGGAAAAAAAGGCCAGTTCAAAAGAGGTAAGAAAAAAAGGCAGTGAAGGAAAGAAAAAAATGTCCACCTATGTGAGGTAGAAAAGCATTGGCTCTTTCTGTATGCATTATTCAGCCTGCCAGCCCCCCCCCCCCCCCCCCGATAAGTTTGGAGCTTAAACACTTTTGCTGTTTTTAATTCAATCCGCTTTCTTTCCGACTCCATACACACACACATGTCCCTGAGGCCAACCTGTTCATAGAGGTGGAGAATTTCAACACTAAAGGTAAATAACACAAGGGCAAGCAGCTACCTACACCGTGTGCACTTCTAGATGTGCAGCTCCTCTCTCTACAGCTGCTGCTGCTCCTGCTGCTTATAGCCTCAGGCCCCAGGTGAAGGTCAATTGATGACAGTAAAGCTTTTAGCAGCCATCCCATCATCTGCCACCTCTGAGACAATACAGAGGGCACGCCAGAGACAGCGGGATGTCCTGAGAGAAGAAAAAAAAACAAGAGGATAAATCTTTTGCTGGCTGCCGAGAGAGAAAGAGGAAAAAGACAGAGCTCTTCTCTGAGAAATCCTCTTAAGAGCATTCAGTGGAAAAGAAGACGGACGGACAGTGCAAAGTCTTGTTGTTCTTTCAAGTCATCTTTTTTTTCTATTCCTCTAGTTCTTTTTCGCCTTCTCTTGCCAAGAGCCCTGGCCATGGGATCCTACTTGGTTTGAGGCTTTGGCCACACAAACACGTTTTCATTTTAAAACAGCGTTTTAAAACAAAAAAAACCTCTCCGTCCAGACCAATGTTTTACCCCTATATCAGAAATAAGCTCTGTCCATACCAACACACCTGAAGACAGAAGAACCCTTCCAGAACAGGGTCGCATGATAGGAGTGTGACGACCCTGGGAAGGATGCGTCGTGACTAATAAGACCCAGTCAGGAAGCGAATGCGGGTGTCTGCGTCATAGTTTCCAAAAGTCTCCGTTTCTGCCTGTCCACACTAAAACGCAACACTGGGGACAGCAGCTTTCCCAAAAGTCTGTTTTAGGGGCTAAAAATCTCTGAAGTAGTATGGACGCCAAGTGCCAAGGTATCAAAAGTGATGTGTTTTAAAAATAAAACGTATTAGTGTGGATGCAGCCTGAGAGAACACTTACCTTTCTTCCTACCACCCTTCCCCCTGTGTCATCCGAGTGGACTGTTGTGTTCACTCAAGACTTGGAGGCAGAGACTATTTGTTCTTCTCCTTCGACACGTCTTTGCATGTAAATGCTTTGAAAGTGCTCTCTGCTGAAAGCAACAATCAATATGTTTTTCTTTTTTTAAAAGTGGTTGCAGTGTTAAAAAGGAGATTTAATAAAAGGGCATTTCGTCTGTGTGTGATGTGTGTCTTGCTGTGTAGCTGTAAGTGGGATGACAGCAGTGTCCCTGCTCAGGGAATTGTCAAATTCAGGGGGCACTTTGAGGCAACAATTAGACAAATCATAGTCTACCACCTGCAGATAGGACTGTCTCTGTGTGTGTCTGTGTGTGTGTGTGTGTGTGTGCGCGCGCGCGTATGTGTCTGTGTGTGTGCATGTGTTTTTATGAAGAGCAAATGTAGCCAGAGGATATGTTCATGAAAGAGCCAGGGCTGTGGAAATATTTTTAGTTTCTGCGGATGGTCACATTTTTTCTCCTCTTTAATGAGGTGAATTCACTCATTACACATTTGGGCTTCTGACAGCTTCTTGGGGGCATTTCAAAAACAATCCCACACCAGCAGAAACGCTGCCGATTTAAACACAACAAGAACACACAAAAGAAAAAAACATATCAGACAACACATATTTCAAACAACATATCTTGTGTCAAGCCGATACAACATTTCACCTTGTAATATTTAGAGATCATTTTGTTTTAACGACGAAACAGGATCCCCTTGTGTTTTAACCATTTGTAGTAAGAGTATTAAGTAAAATTGTACACAGATTGATTTCATGAAATTTTTATTTCAGATTAGTGGTCTCCCCCCCCGTCTCCTGCCAATTGAACTCCATCGCCATATACTGCCGCACCGAACTCACTGCAGAGGTACACGCGCAATATGTCATTACTAACGCCTTGTTTGTCATGAGCCGTGCACACTGAACTACCCAATAACGCCCATCAACAGACACGACAAGCTCGGGGGCTGTGGCAGCAGGTCGTTCACCCGGCCGATTGCTTAACGAGTTCTAATTACTGACGACATTTCCACAGGGCCGCTGGGCGGTCAGCAGGCTGCACACATCAGTTAGGGTTGTGACCGTGCCTGTCTAAGTCTAATGTGACGGCCAGCTTCTCCGCCACACCTCTCACACGGGCAGGATTCTTCCCCGAGCGCTTGAACAGACACCCCAGCCGTATGAATGCAGCGTGTGGTAAAATGGCATCTCCTCGTGAGCTTTCCTGATGCAGTGCTCGAGGGGAGTTGTGAGGACAAGTGGGAGGTGCGGTTATTAAGATGTAGCTGGCCAAAGATAGTGCTGTTTGGAGATGCATTAAATCCTCCTGTGGGTTGTTGCCTCCCAATCAGAGACACTCCCCCCCCCCCCCCCCCCCCCCCCCCCCCCCCCCCCCCTACTGAAAAGAAATAGGCAGACAGATGCGCCACATTAAGAGTCTCAATTGTTTAATATAAACCAACAGTTAAATATACAGCAGATAACTGTAATCTTTCTTTTAAGGCTAAAACCAGCATTTACTACAGAAGCGTTGATTAAGCAGAAGAACCCATAGCAATGACTGGAGCATTTTGGCATATTTAACAGAACAGACAAAAACAAAAAAAAAAAAAAATATACAAAAGAAAGCGAACAGACAGAGAGGAAGCGAGCACACAGAACCAAAAGAGCGCGAACAACTAAGGAGACAAGCTCAAGGAGGTCCAATGATGAGTGTGCAATGAATGAAATTTCACGAGTTTCATCTGCATTTCAAGGTCTCGTGCAATCTCTCCGGAGAGCGGCAGCACCATTAGGAACGCAGCGTCTCTCACACAGAAACACACACACACACACACACACACACACACACACACACACACACACACACACACACACACACACACACACACACACACACACACACACACACACACACACACACACACACACACACACACACACACACACACACACACACACACACACACACACACACAACGCCAGAATGAAACTTGCACGCCAATGAATAATGCAGAGCTCAAAGCACCCGGCCAACTGGCAGCAGGGCAGAAGGCAGAAGTTGGACTTTAAAAATTCAGTGTACGGACGATCTTAAAATGGTGATAATTAACAAAAGCGTAATTAACAAAAAAGGAGGGGGGCCGGGGAACTAAATGAATTCCCCTCCACATGTAATGAGAGTGAGGTTAAATGAGAACATGTCTAAGAGCTGAAACAGGACTAAAATAGCACACAAACGAATGTAAAAGTGGAAAGAGGGGTAAACCCAGGACAAGTCAGAGGAAAGTGACAAATACCTTAAGACACCGGTGGACATGGCTATAAATAGGGACATGCGTACCTACAGTACAACTAGAAAGCTAAATGCCAGAGCTGTGGCATACAAAAGAAAAGCAGGTCAGTGTGAGTCCAAGCAGAAGAGAGAAAGCAAAGCCTCTGGTGAATCCGAATGATAACTGGGGACACTAACATATTGGATTTCAAAAACGCATCAGCGCAGGCTTTCTTCCTAATCCTCTATTCAGATGGAGAGGAGTGTGTATCATATCACAAACGCTATATCCAGGAGTGAAGGACCACTCTGTGTGTGTGTGTGTGTGTGTGTGTGTGTGTGTGTGTGTGTGTGTGTTAAAGCTCAGGCAGTAGCCCAAGCTGGGAGTCATGTTGATGGGAGTGTAGGCAGAACGCCTCTCTATTCCCCGCCTGAATAAGAGCGGAACCCGCGGATCACAATTTGGTTTCCCCAGGAAACTTCTCCATGGAGTGGTTATGAGAGATCTCCAACTCGGTTAGCCGTCATCACTGTGCTGGGAGTTAGAGCCCAAATTCACAATCTTCCCTCCGACGGGGCTAAATTTAGGTTAATGAAACAGGCAAACGAACTGGGCCAGGAGAGCCACATATTACTCTACAGGGCAACTTAATGCAGCAGATTAAAGAGAATATCCCTGATATGATTAAAAAACAGGATATGTGAAGAAATCAATTTCAGGGAAGGAATTATAATTTTTTTTTTATTCACCCAGTATTATGTTTCTTTCCCCTACCCCTCCAGCACCACCAAACCCTAGATTCGTCTCCTCATTATGTAATTATATTTGGCCAAAAATCACCAGATGGTTTTAAAACACCGTTTACTGGGTAGAGAGGGAAGAGAGTACCGGACTTAATTAGAGCACGCGATTAAGACCTGTAGTCAGATGACTCTCATTTCCTTGACGGCGTCGGACATTATCCTATTAGAGAGCCATTAGCAGAGGAGAGCGCGGCGCGAGACTGCCCCACCGGTGGGCCGAAGCCATGCCAAGCCATGCCAAGCCATGTCAGGTGTAATTCACAGAACACGCAGATCCAGCGCTGCGGTGCCAAGCCTGCGTCTAACTGCATGGGGAAGGAGGGGCTTGACTGAAATTTTCTGGCAGGTCTCTGGGAATAAAAATGCAATTGCAATCTATTAAAATGGGTGAAATGAGCAAGCGTGGGAACGCAGCGTTTCTAGGTATGAGGGGAGAACTTGCTAATGCCACATTTTCTTGTTACAGCCATCTCTGACACACACACACACACAGACACAGACACAGACACAGACACACACACACACACACACACACACTCTCTCTCTCTCTCTCTCTCTCCCCCCCACACACACACTCTCTCTCCCCCACACACACACAATTAAATATAGTTTGAGGGCGATGCTCCAGGTTCCGTTGGCTATTTCCATGCCACAGACCTGGTAATAAAAAAAATCACAGAGAGGCAAAATTGAAGTGTTGATGCAGCGACTCAAAAGCTGTTGTGTGTATGTACCCGGGTGTGTTGGATGCGTGTGTGTGTGTGTGTGTGTGTGCGATGCTTTTTGATAGCTCCAGTACCTCAGGCCTACATCGAGGGGAATCGAACACAATCAAATGTAATAAATCTTAAGTTTTTTTTCTTCTTCTTCTTTTAGATCTATATAACTTTCATTGCCTCCAGAGCGATGAAATGAAGAGTTGAGGCAGTCTGTTTTCCAGCCATCAAAGCTTTAAACTGGGCATGCCTTGTTTGCTCTACTTATCTGCAAATTCAGCCCTTTTTTCTTAAAAAAAGGATTCTCGTACATTGTTACATTTCATCAACTAAAATGAGAAAAAGAGGAGAAAAAAATGAACAAACAAATGAACAACACATTCTGAATGCCCCATGAAACAATCAATGCGTACCCGTGGTTGTCTCTCTCAGCCGTACCCATTCTGCTCCAGGGCTCGGTGGGGTCTACATGGGGTCAAACCTCCAATTACAGTAGTGACACGCTGCCAAAGGAAACTGCTAAGGCAACAGAAAAGGCAGTGAGTAGACGGACTAGAGCAGCCTTTGTTTTCCTCAAAACAGGTAAGACTACTGGCCATTTTCAAACCGAAGTATGCAATACTCCTTCATTCAGACCGGTCTACCATGCAGGTTGAAGCACAAAAGCAAGGTCTCAATAACTGGCATGTGCTGAAGGAGATTAATACTTTTGAACCGACTTCGTCAATGAGTCGGTGAGAGTGCATTAATCTAAGACTATGGGTAAGAAATACGCCCAGTACCGTCTTCACCACCCAAGCCCTATTCATAAACCAGTTCAATATCAGTGAAATCAGTAGCAAACGACTTCATCTCAGTCTTCTTCATTCCACACTGAGCCCCATCTCCTTCCATTGCTACCACAGATTTGCAGAGTAAGAAAAGTGCCACTCACTCTTGCGGCTAACACCCCCCCCGATAGTACATGAGACTTGTGCATTTTGTTGCATAACATCTCTATGCATTAATGCCGTGATTAAAAACAGTGATTGTTCACATGTTCACAGTCTGATTGTATAGAAACAAAACCAAAGTTGGGTTTTGTTTTTAGAGGAAACAAACAAACAAACAAACAAACAAACAAACAAACAGGAAAAAACCCAACAACAACTAAAAACAACAACAACAACAACAACAAACTAAGGGCAACCTTAAAGCCCTTCTGATTGGTCCAACAGTTCTGTATAGTTCTCTCCTACCCAGAGGGCCTCTATGGCAACGGTGCCTCCTCTGCTGACTTTCAGGATCATGAGCCCTACGCACTCATGGCGGGCTGAGATTGGTGTTCGACACACAGGGCGTGGAGCATTCATCATGAGAAACACAGAGCGGCCATGGTAATGACCATGGCAGCAGAAAAGAGCACGGGGCACACTGAGAACGCTATGATCAAATCCGTCGCGGTACCAAGGCACAATCGCCTCGCGCTGTCGTCTTCACTCCGACGATCGCTCGCTCGCTAACCCCTCCGCGTGGGGTCTTTCATCCGCCCCGTGAAGAAAGTCAATACTGCTGCTGCTGCTGCGGGGATGCTTGCTAAAGGCCGTCGGCCATCGCACCTTCATTCACACACGTTGGTGGGTGGCCGTTGGTCGTCGCGGTGGGGGGGTGGGGTGGGGGAGGGAGTATCGACAAGAGAGAACACTCTGCCCTCGTCTCCGCACTGCGCTGCTCTCCTGACGTTGACATGACAGATTCAGCTGCATTAAATTCACATGGGGCACATCTACGGGGGGAAGGGAAGGAGGGAGGGGGAAGATAGTACAGCTGACAGGAGTGTTGAGGTACCCCCTATGCCCCCTCTTTTACCCGTACCAGCTCTAGTTCGCTAACACATCAGTCAATTCTAAGGGTTTGTCAGTCAAAATAAAAAAAAAACTTCAAGCTTCCAGGTCCATGCCATTGTGCCACCGTATAGGGACTTATCTCCGGTAGTGATTGGGGGCATCCGCAAACATGTACTTGAGTCTGTAGGCTTCGGCCAGGAGCAGACCCACTTCCTCGTTGCCCCAGTGGATTGTAGGTAGGTTCTGGAGAAGCATGAGGAGACCCTGAAAAGAGAGATTTATTAAAAAAAAGAGGTTTGACTTTTTTGCAGATCGATTTTTGAGTTCATATAACCACACAGACGGCTCATTTATCCCTCTGAAACAATAGAATGTGATTTTCTGTGTTTTTGGAATAGCAGTTGTTGTTGTTTTTCTGGCTGGAGTCGAGTCACGTGTTAGGGAAACATGCACGCTCAAGCGTAGCCCTACCATGTTGTGTAATTGGGGGGGGGGGGGGGGGGGGGGGAGACTATGGAATGAGCACAGTTGCAAAGAGCTTTTTTAAATTAATACAGCCTTGTCATCTCCTGGGACATCATTAAAGACATGAGGATGTCAAAAACACCCCTGATTTTTTTTCCTCTGCACTGGTGCATATTCATTCTCCACTGAGATCAACAAGATATCTCTTAATGAGACAGCCTAATCTTAATGATCTTATTTGCTAATCAGATCTTACTATTGCTCTCTGAATATAATCTCTTTGTTCAAATTCAATTAGCCCCTTATTAAGTCAATATGTGGTGTAGGCCAATCAAGTAATAGTGAGGCGCTAACATTACATTAGCGACTTAAATCGTGCATCATCTCTCAACGATGGTAAAACTGGACGCACTGATGCATCTCGGAAAGGGATACTTTAGTGCTGTTTGTACAGCCCATTGCTCTAATCATCTTGGCTAAGACCTGATGAGGGTGCTAACGCTAACGTGATAGCAACACTTCTCCAGCTTCAGCTGTGAAATGGACCATATCATGACCTGGGGAGAGATGTGGTGAACAGGCAGCTGAGGGTTGGTGTGTTGGATGGTGGAATATATGAAGTGGGAAGTTTGTGTTCTTTTAAATGACTGCTTCTGCCCCCAAAAATGTAGTGTGCGGGACTCATGGTAATTACCTGCTCCAGTTTTCTCAAAAATAATTTAAAATCCTCGGGAAAATAAAACGAGGTGTAACAACAGAGAGAGTGACATGGCAAACACAGGGGATTCTTGAGTGGTGACACGCTTGAAAGGATGTGTGTGTGTGTGTGTGTGTGTGTGTGTGTGTGTGTGTGTCTTTCATATTCCTTCAGACCTCTACACACACACAGACACACACGGGTGCACACGCGCATGCGTGCAAACACACACACACACACACACACACACACACACACACACACACACACACACACACACACACAGGCGCGTACAGACACACGCGTACAGTCACACGTGCACACATGTCCGACACACTCTCAGCGCACCCTGAGGGTCAGGCCAAGAGCACAGCAGAAGCGAGGGAATGGAGTAAAACACCATGAAAGAGAGGGGAGCGCAGGCGAGGCGAAGAACAGAAATTTCTCATTTTGGACCCACTGAGGTGTGGAGAAGCAGTGGGCTGTGAAATTTGGTTACTCTGAGCCCGTTCAACTGGAGGGCCAATTATTCCAATTGCAACAAAGTGTCTGACGGGACCATGGTGCATTCAAATATTCTCTCTATCTCTCTCTCTCTCTCTCGCACACACACACACACACAGACACACTAGATGCGCACACATACTGCCATTCAAAAATAGCCGAAAAGGGTCGCTTACATTAAGCCGTATGCACACCCTCAGAGAGAGAGAGAGAGAGAGAGAGAGAGAGAGAGAGAGAGAGACACACACACAGACACACTCACACGGACACAGACAAATGCAGACACACACTAACAAGGTAGAGTCATACCTGGAAGTCTAGCATGGAGAGGATTTCTTTGCGCCACTTGATGAGGAAGGCAGCGCAGACGTACTGGTGAAAATGAGAGAATCCCTCTGACTCGGCCTGCAAACACACACACACACACAAACACACACACACACACAGCATACATACTTGTCAGAAGGGCCTGACCAAACTTAGCGCACACGTTATACTCTCTACTTCAGCAACCACCCACATAGCTTGTTATAGGCTTCTGACTTCGCTATAAAAAATGTAATCTGCAAACTTCACGCTTTGCTCAGTGTAGGGTATACTAAAGCTATTCTCCCATTACTGTCTCAACTCCCAAAATTCATGACGCAAGATGTTTTCAGTAAGAGAAAATTGTTGATTTTTTTTCCCCCTTCCTTGAAATCAACCAAAACCAGGCACATTTCACTGAGGCACTGTAATTGTATTGAATGACATGTCAATGCTGGAAAAGTATCCTGGCAGGGCAGCGTTTCACTCGCATTTGTGACTTAAAACAGATGTATGCGAACTGGAAAATGTATTTAGGAGCGCGTGAGCAAATAGAAAAGTATTACAAAATCCAGCCCAAATAAAAATGTTTTTTTTGCCGTTTAGAACTAACTACTACTTTATAATGGAGGTGTTCATACCGTTCCTACCATTTATACTCTTTATACAGTTTAAGTCAGGGATAATGGACGACATAGTGTTCGGGTAGCAGAAGATAATGCATGGTGGTAAGGCGGCCACTTTGAAGTGCATTCTTTTTTTCCCCCTGAATGCTGCGGAGTCCATTACCCTGCTGATCCTGTGGTTGCCACACTGGCATTAAATGTTCATTTGAGGACATCATTTTCACATTTTCGTCACTAAAACTGACTAGAACTACTTCTTTCCACAACACACTGAGTCTTTTTTTGCAGGACAAACTGCCGTTACTAGTTCTACATGAATGGTTGCTAAGCGAAAGCCCAGTCGTTAGTTCCATACCTCTCGTTGCCAAGCAAGCATATTCCAGCATTCTGTTGAGCATTAGCTTTGTAAAATTACGGTGGTCCTCAGCCAAAATGTAGTGTACTGCTACTGAAAGCTATTTCAGACATATGCATGTTGTTACTGTCTGTACTTCCTTGGTCAAATCATTTGAAACTGTCACAATGCAACAGTTCATAGTTGATATGCTAGTTGTTATATGGTACAAAAAACTGGAACCATTTCATAGGTGTGCAAATATATAAAAAAAGTTAATTGATGTTCTACAGAATGAGTCATAGAACCAAGCCGTGTTATGAAGCAGTTTATTACATAATTATTAAATATGGTTTGAAGCAGAAATAATTAAAAAGCCTAATGTACTTTTTGTATTCAAATAACTCAGATCTTTTTGGTTGTAAATGTGTCCTCGCATCCTTTTAAGGAAAAACTGATTATTTGATGAACTAAAGTTCTTCATGCACTCCTATATTTTTCACCTTAGGATGGACTTGACAACCACAATGATTTTGCTGTTGGTTGATTTGTTTCTACTTTGTTTGCAGGTGTTGCGAAGGCCACGGCCATTGATTTAATCCGGAGCAAAACATCTCTCTGTCTTTACCCTCATCACTGTCAATATCCGGCTACATGTAGGCAGTCCTTAAGGCCAACTGTAATCTGGATGTAAGATTAAACAAGCAAAAAAAACATCAAAACGGATAGTGGAAACAATATACACTTCACTACGGAACTGTTCAGAAACTCGATGACAAAGGTTCACCTTCCGGAACAAAAAGGGACCGCGTGATCTAGCAAATTACAGGTGACTGGAATCACAGAAAGCAAACTTGCATGGAAGCACAAAGCAAGCACATGCATTGTATTTTCTGACAGGACTAGCTGGTACATGACTTCCTGTATGCCTCGCATACCCTTTTATGTTCAGTCTGCACAATACATGAAGTGTACTTCCTTCGAGAGAGAGAGTTCACTTTTCCTGTATTCAGCCTGCTAGTGTATTTTTGCCTGCGCCTCCTAGGAGGAGAATTTCGTCAGAAGCAGCGTGCTATAAATAGGCTTGTTTTTTTTCCCTCAAGTGTTATGGGTTGTTTGTCCCCCTTAAAGCTATGTGTGAAATCTATGTCGAAACACAGCCCTCGCACGAGGGACAGGGAAGACAAACCCAAGGTGGGACAGAGAGAAGTAGAAGGAGAGTGTGATCGAGAGAGAAGGGAAGAAACAAGAGAGTGAGTGGGAGGGAAGGAGAGAGGGAGGGAGAGAGAGAGGAGGAGGAAGACGGAGGCGGCAGAGGATAGGGGACGTGAGGAAGAGGGGCTGAGTTACTGAAAGAGACAGGACTCCTGTGTGAGGATAGGGAATGTGAGGAAGAGGGGGTGAGTTACTGAAAGAGACAGGACTCCTGTGTGAGGATAGAGAATGTGAGGAAGAGGGGGTGAGTTACTGAAAGAGACAGGACTCCTGTGTGAGGATAGGGAACGTGAGGAAGAGGGTGTGAGTTACTGAAAGAGACAGGACTCCTGTGTGAGGATAGGGGACGTGAGGAAGAGGGGGTGAGTTACTGAAAGAGACAGGACTCCTGTGTGAGGATAGGGAACGTGAGGAAGAGGGGGTGAGTTACTGAAAGAGACAGGACTCCTGTGTGAGGATAGGGGACGTGAGGAAGAGGGGGTGAGTTACTGAAAGAGACAGGACTCCTGTGTGAGGATAGGGAACGTGAGGAAGAGGGGGTGAGTTACTGAAAGAGACAGGACTCCTGTGTGAAACTCGCTTCTTTTTTCCCCTTCTTCTCCCTTCCATCCCTCCTTCTACCCCTTTTGTTGAAGCGAGTCAGCGCATGTGTCTGCTCATTCATTTGCGTGTTCATTCCTCATCCAAAGACGGGGGGATGGGGGGGGTATAGGGACTTGGGGAAGGTTGCCTGCCTGCTTGCACTAATGGACTGGAAGTAAGACGTGGCCGTTTTATCGCTCCAGTTGGACATTAACATGACTTTTCTCTTTGTCTCCCAAACCCCTCTCATCTGCTTCTCTGTCTGGGCTGCTTTGTGGAGAGACTAATTGATCTTCAGGGGCAGGCTTTTGTGCTTTGGGCTTAATGCACCTTGAAAAGGAGAAGATGGACGGCCAGCGGAAGTCTGGACTAGATATGATCCGCTTTATAAATGCAAGGCGAGGAGGCAGAGGGGGAAAAAAAAATACAAAATTCCAGCTCTTCCATGAATAATAAACGATCAATTCCTTAATGACATAAAGAGGTATGACTCCCAATTTAAATATTTCATATGGATAAGCTTTGCGTGCCAAATCTGCATAAGCGCATGGATCAAATGGAGGGTGTATTTGCTGAATACACAATGAAAAAAAAGGAAGAAAAAAAAAAAAAACAGAGCATCCTTTCCCAAGAACAAACCATTACAAGACAAAAGTTATTCCTCTCTTGCCTCTGCTCTCTCTACCAGCCGCTCAGACAAAGCCATTCATCCGCGGCGCCTGTGAAAAAGGGACTGCGTCTGCGTTGATATTAAGCTCAGGCTGTGACATAATTAAGGTGATGTCTGCTCGCACACAAGAGGTGGCGTGGAGGGGAGGTCAGGAGTGGCGGCGCGACACCCATTAAGCTCGGAGGAACAGTTGCTCTTTTCTCTTCCCACCCCGGACTCAGGCGCTTCATTCATGCGCCGGCCCTTTCAGCTGAAAAACAAGGTGGGCCATTGCTGGCCTGTCTGGCTGGCCTCAGTGTGACCTCATAGCAAAGAGGGAAAGATGGAGGCTGGTGTTGGTGTTGGTGTTGGTGGGGGGAGGCGGGTGAATGGAGGGAGAGGAGACGAAGAGTGCCTAAGGATAAAAGATGGGGGGAGAGAAAGAGGGGGGGAGGAGGAGGAGGGAGGAATGGGAAAAGCAAAGGAACAGAAAGGCCTAACTGTAAATACTTGGAGGGTGTTGAGAGATGAAGAGGTGAGAGATGAGGAGAGCAGAGAGGGACGGACAGAGCAGACATGTGGAAGCGAGGGAAGAGAGGCGAGTGTGGTTACACACACCTCCTGCTCTGTCGGCTGCAATTATGTCTTTGTAGATGAGTGCAGCGGAGGTGATGCAGTCACAGTATTTACAGGCTATGGAGAGACTAGCCCACAGACACACAGACACACACACAGACACACACACACAGACACAGACACAGACACACATACACATACACACAGACACACAGGCTGGTTGTATACAAGTGCACATCCACACAATAGGCTGGACACTATTCTATTGTATCATCCTCGTAGCGGTCCCAGACGATCATGTTCCGAGTGGAACATTCCCGCCGAACTACACCAGACGCTTGGTGAAAAAAGCGGCAAAAAAAAAAAAAACTGAGTTATTTCTTTCTTTGCACAGTTCCGTTTGAATAATGAAAAAGAAACAAACAACCAGGAGATAAAAGAAACAAAACATATTGCCTTGGCTCGTGTCCACAAGCTCTTCTTCCCTGTATGAACAGGGCCAAGAATACAAGAAAAGAAGAAAAAAAAACACACAGAAAAAGAAAACAACCACTCCATTTTCTGAGGATTCATGCTGCAGAATCGCCATCATTGACTGCCCTATCGATCCTGTTATTTCAAATTACATAATGAAACCGACTTCCCCAGTCTTTTATGGGTGATGCTATTTGGTTGTTGGCAAGCCTTGTGCTGTCTGCAGTGTGAATGTAGCCCCAACAGTACAGTATTATCCTATTCTTCTGCAGATATGGCTGGTACATGGTGGTACAATGGGGCTGGTACAATGCACAATGTATTAGTACAATAGGCTTGTGCGATTCATTATGAACATCTCATGAAACGTTTTATGAGTACACAGCTCTCCAACGACATAACGGACCTGTAATTTGGAGAGGTTCACAGCAGCTACACGCAACATATGAATCACATGCAAAAGTACAGTTATCTAGATAGAAACGCTCTCCTACATAATACCTTCCCGCAAATATTCAGTCAGGTGTCGTCACTAGCTGGGTTTCCATCCAACTATTTAAATGCAAATTTTGACCATTAAAATAGGACATCATGAATGGAAACTATTTAAATTCGCATTAAATCTTCTAAGTCGAAATTGTGTGGATTAACTTCCGATTCGCATAGGGTGTAGTGCAACTAAGGTTGATGAAAATGGGTTTATTCGCATAAATTCGTGATTGTTGCAATTTTATTAGGTGTTTCCTTTAAAGTTGCTCTGACAATCGTACGTTTTGATCCCACAGCTGTTCACGACTCCTCCCTTGATTAGGAGTGTCCATTTTTAATTTGCATAACACAGTGGATGGAAATGCGCACAGACTAGCAGTTTCTTCAGCCACATTTTCATGAATGCGCTTAAAATATGCATACGAGTTGGATGGAAACCCATCTCATGATATAGCATTCCTGCATATGCAACTGATGATATTTGAGATAAGATACAACATCATACATAACACCAAAATAGGTTTCCTAACCAGATCTAACCCGGCTACAGTCTAAAATACCCTGCAGCATAGGTTAGCCAGAAATTTGATTTTAAACGACCCAGCTAGGAGTTGTTGTGTTTCCGGGGGAACATGGATGACCTCTCGTTAATAATTAACGGATCATTTTGAAACCACAACTCTGTTGTCGTGTGGACGACATCTAAGGCTGCAGCCCCTAATCAACCACATCTGATTTAGCACGCGCACCCTCCAGGAGGGCAAATGTGCATCAGACCCAGGTGTGTTCAATTACTGTAGCAACTCAATTCAGCTGCAGGGCAGATCCCCTGGAGTGGGTTCTCCTAAGCCCCTGCTGTAAGCAGCCCTGTCAACCCCCCCCCCTCACACACACACACACACACACACACACACACACACACACACACACACACACACACACACACACACACACACACACACACACACACACACACACACACACACACACACACACACACACACACACACACACACACACACACACACACACACACTACCCCCCAGTACCTGGTACGTGTCCCACAGGCGTATGGTGCAGCGCAGAGGCAGCTCCCTCATCAGGAGGTTGTTCATCCAGCGGAAGGCAAACTGCAGGTACTCCACCTCGCACTTCTGGAAGTGGTTGTGGATGTCCTCTGTGCAAGAGCCAACAGAGGAGAGACATTAATTTGGCTTGTTAGGTACCCCGGGTAGGTCGGTTTTAAAACCAGCCTCTCTCTTTTTGTAGTGGTCCTCAGGAGTGAGAGGGGGAGAGAGAGAGAGAGAGAGAGAGAGAGAGAGAGAGAGAGAGAGAGAGAGAGAGAGAGAGAGATGTGGCTAGCAGATAGAAAGACAGGAAAACAACCTGAAACAACCTAAAGCTGGAGGTAGATGGGGTCAAAGGGCCTACATCTGTGTTTTTTCCTTAACTCAAGGGCATCACACTAGACACAAACCAAATTATCCTGTGTGCCAATCCAGGATCTGACACCTGCAACCTTTTGGTTGCCTGTGTAGCACCCAAAGCACTGAGCTCAAACAAACGCGGGTCTGCACTGACTTACAGTGCAATGCAGGCAGACATCTTCTCAGTGTTTGGGCTCCCTGGGACTTAAACCCATGACTTTAGCATCGCTACAGTAGTGCCAAGATGTTATTGGCTGAGATACAAAAGGACAGACTGGAACACATCAGCTTGAAAATGGAGGAATTTAAGTCTGTGAAGTCTAAGGACTGTAAGGGTCATTCAAATATGTTTCCTAATTTATAACTTACACAAGTAAATACAATGCTCTTCACAAAAACATGCTAGATTCGGAAGGTCACTCAGCGTGTCTAAGAAACACAGAAACAGTGTTTCGTACACTTAACCTTTTCAACCAAATTTTACATGAATTACGTTCGGGGTGGATAAAAATGATAAATAACCAGTTACCGAACAACGTTACCGAACACCGTTAACTTGCGTTATTTTTGACTTGAAGATTACAGAGAGAGATACGGATTAAGACCTATTATCTCATTGAAACACCATCCTTGATTCCCACAGCTGCTAAGAGCAAACCTTTTTTTGCAGTTTTTCCAAATAATTGAAAGAAAAAAAAATGTCCCTGTTGTTTTTTCCAACAAGACAGAATTCCTGAATAATCTCTTAAGTACTAAGCCCATTTTCAGAACCCCAGCCCTAAAGCTTAGTCCATCTCATCTCTCTAGGATGTCATTGCGAAGGAGAACATGGCTCCCAGCTGACCACCCCCTCCACTCGGGTAAACATAAAAGAATAAAAGTCTAACCTCAGCGCCGTGGCTCGCATGAGAGGAAAGGCCTGCTGCTCATTTGGATCACCTGTTTAATTCTGCTTATAGGGTGCTTAGGGCAGGTCAATAATCCAGTCGAATTGAACTAAATGGATAAGGCCACAGACAAGAGAAAATGAGCCAAGCTTCGCTGGGCTGTTTAGGGTGGCTGAATAGATTTTTACAGGGGGGGAGGGAAAAAATCTTTGAAATCTCTCTCTTTTTATATTGTGCCTTTTGTTGTCGGCACAAATAAGATAGCTTTTTAGAATGCATGCCTATTGACTGGACTCTTGATGGGTATTGATAAAAGCCTTTGACTGTTCCAGACGAAAGCCTCGGAGGCCAGAGAAAGCGACTGCAGCCGGGACTGACGGGATGATAAGGGCATTGCGCATGGAGAGCGTCCGCCTTTATGAGCAGCAAGCGCTTGGCCGCGGGGGAGTTCCAGAGGAGGCCGAGCGCCCGGAATATTCTTTTTACACTGTTAACGCTCTCCCCGGATTGCCTCCATTTCAGGCATTTACTCGCGGCGATGTTTTAGAGAGACTGTATCATACACTGGTGATGGGGGGGGGGGGGGGAGGCACCTGCTGCACGCAAGCTTATTTTCACAAAATCACTCGAGAATCTGTGTCCCTCCCTCTACCCCACCTCGACCTCCATCTAAGCCAGTCACCTCTCCACTTACACCCTCCCTCCCTCACTCACTTTTTCTCTCCTTCACACCCTAATCGTTGAGAGTTATGGAAAAATCAATCGCAACAACACCACCACCACCCACCCCAATCCCATCCCCCATCCCGGCGGAGCGTGGAAGGAGGCCGTTTGTTTCGAGGTGGCGGCTGATTGATGGCCTGAAGACGGAGCCTCACACTGCGGCCCACTTTATGGCCGTGCCGTCCGTGGCCCCTCAGCAAATGATTACGCCAAACTCCATAAACAGCAGCCGTAATAGCCAGGTGCTAAATCACACAGGGCCAGGGGTGAGGTGGATGGACAGTTGGAGGGGAAGAGAGAGAGAGAGAGACAGAGAGAAGGGGGTGGAGGGAAAGAGGGAGGGAGGGAGAGATCTGAGACAGTGGAAGAATGGAGACCTTCCACTGGAGAGACTTCAGAGGAATGGATGAGGGCTTGGGGATGTGTGGAAGAAACTGAAGGTCATAACGATCTCCTCACTGAAAGTATCAGCTTTGGCAGTGCAGTTTTGACAAGTAAAATCAAGGCAATGCAAACAAATCCAAAAACATTATTCCAATTTGATGTTTTTCAAACTATCCAAGTTCCTCTATTCAAAGCAGTTCTTCCAAGTGATTGACAGCTATGCCATAAATGAGTCAGCAAAATGCCACAGGTACGACTGTTCTCAGACAGTGAAGTAGAATGCTTTTATCCAAATCAATTTGTATGGCTAGGTCTAACCAAGAGCACCAGAACTAACCAAGTGCAAAGAAGGCGGCTGCAAGTGTTCCGACCTTGTTTGGATATGCTGGAGCTAACTGACACGCAGTGCATCCAGCAGATTCGACTTGACCGTGAGGTCATCATCCACTACACATTCAAGCCACAGTAACCATCCAAATTTGGTCCTCATCCAAATATTTAGTGTTCTCTCTCTGGTTCATTTCAGAGGGTGGTTGGTATTGTGTCCTGTCTTTCTTAAAACTGTACTCAGAACAACACAACTAGGTCAGTGTTAAGCTTCTTAAGGGTAGAGAAGTAAAGGAATTAGTTGTATGCATGTTATGTGAGGTTACTGTCGCTTTCCTTATAAGATACATAAATTAGTTATAGGAAACCTTATATCTGCCTCCCATGCTTTAAGATATGTGCACCATACCCATTTATACCATACCTGCTATTTTTAAGTTATTTTTAATCATCGGTGGCAAAGGTGTTTGATTACTTGATTACTATTGAGTGTTTAATAACAAGCTACACAACATGATCTTAAATGAGACATGAAACATGCATTTCCCCCGCTCAATGGTGAGCTTTTTAATCATGAAACTCAACACCTTAAAACACATCTTTATAAATAGGCCTCCTCGCAAATGTGTAATTCGGTTAATTTAATTATTTGGTCATGCGATACAACATTTTTAATTTAAGGCTGTTCGTAAAATGTTTGAGACTTAGTGTGTAAGTCTTATTTATGATCAACACCAAGGAGGTTATGTTTTCACCCACGTTAGTTGGTTGTTTGGTTGGATTCTCTGTTAGCAGGACTACACAAAAACTGGCCCGATTTTCTTGAAACTTGGTGGAAAGGTGTAGCATGGGCCAAAGAAGAACTCATTATATTTTGGAGCAGATCCGACTCATGGGGCGCCAGCATGAATTTAGTTTTCAATTTCGCTAACATTGTCAGACACGGGCGCCTGCACAAATTTAGTTTCACTTTCGCTAACGTTATGTTGAGATATGGCATTTGGCCCTTGGCAGAGGTATGTGCTTTACTGAATGGCATTCTAGTGTTTTCCGTGGATTTTAATGACATTCACAAGGTTAATGAGAAAATCCATGTTCCACGTTTTCGTGACAGCCCAAATAAATGAGATTGTGGCTCAGTCTGCTTCTATTTCAAATAAATCATGTCTTTTTCAGGAGCCCGCCTTCATTCTGAAGTGCTGTGGGCGTGATCGGAGTAAGTAGAGGAGAATATGCATAACTGAAATATTCGTAACTGAGAATCGTGCCCTTTATGCTTAGTGCAGGGTGGCATAAATATATGACTACAAAATGTATTGGCCTAATAAAAGAAAACTGGGAGAAGGATATGGATGCAGATATAACTGAAGATCAATGGTCTAACATAGTTCAAAAAAATTCACTCCTCCTCTATTTGTGCAAGGCACAGTCTTATTCAGTTTAAGATTGTACATAGGCTTCATATGTCCAAGGTTAAACTATCTAAAATCTTCCCAGGAGTTAACCCTATCTGTGACAGGTGTAAGCAAGCACCTGACACTCTTTATCACACATTTTGGTCCTGTTCCAGTTTAACAGCATTCTGGTCCTCAATATTTGAGGTATACTCAGCAATCTCAGGTTTAACTATTGATTCCTGTCCCTTTCATTGGCCTTTTTGATGTACCGACAGACGATCTCCCTCTGCAAAAGCCACAATTCCTCCCTTTTAGCACGGCGACTCATTCTTTTAAATTGGAAGAGTGACCACCCCCCTTCCTTTGGCAGAAGGATCTGTGATGTCATGTTTTTTTCTTAAGATTGAAAAAATGAGATACACTATAAATTGATTAAAGGGGGAAATTTTATGTAGCATGGGCGTCCATTTATTTTATATGTAGAACAGATGACAATGCACCTTGGCTCTGAATAAGATGCTATGTACGACATTTACTTTATAGGTAACTAACCACTCTGGACCTTTTTTTTCTTTTCTTTCCTCCCTTGTTTTATTTTGTTGTGTTGTGTGTTTGTTTGCTTGTCCAAGTGTTATTGTGTCTACTGTCTTTGTGTTTGAAAATCTCAATAAAGATACATTGAATAATACAAAAAAAAAATTGTAATGGCCTTCTGGCCACTCTTATAACTTACATTAAGACCTAGCAATTGCATTGGCCACTGGCACACTGAATTATTACAATAGGGCCCATTATGCGCTATTACGCGCTTAAAAAAACGTTTACCGTATTTTCCGGACTATAAGCCGCTACTTTTTTCCCACGCTTTGAACCTCGCGGCTCAAACAACGATGCGGCTAATTTATGGATTATGATACCTGTGACTGTATACGGTGGCTTTGTGTTTACGGTGGCTTTGTGGAGCTAGGATGCTAGCATGGATGCAGCCGCATGGATGCTTAGCTCCACGCGATTTCTCAGTATCTCTCAATAACTTAACTAATGTCAAAATAACCACAGTCTACCAGCGTAGACAGAACACAACTCAAAACACTTTAGAAAATAAAATAAAAGTTTACAACAATACAAATCCAGTCTTCAAGTTCTTTAGCTCACTGGTTTCAAACTAGCGTCTGTCTTCAATCTAACGTTCTAGCTTCTGATTGACTCTTGCGACTGTGCGCTCTTAAAGCAACAGTGCACTTATCTAACTGGCAAAACTAACTATTGTATTAGTTTTGATATTCATTTTAGCCTGTGTAAAGTTAATTTGTTTCAATGTTGCGGTAGGCACCTGCGGCTTATAGACATGTGCGGCTTATTTATGTTAAAAATAATTATTTTTAAAAAATTCAGTGCGTGAGGCTTATATTCAGGTGCGCTCAATAGTCCGGAAATTACGGTATATCATGTGCATCTGGCTATTACAGTGCATCTGGCTATTACAGTCTAAATTTCTGGGGTTCCATCACTTTTTCGGAGCTGCTCATTCAAACCATGTATATTTTTATACCAGCTACTGGTTACCTTTAGAGAAAATGATGGATATTAGGAGAAATGGTGGAAGAATTTCTGCTGCAGAGATCTCAATACCAGGTATTATTGAAATAGCGGCTGAAAAGGCATTGAATACCAATCTGAGCTTGTACCCACGACATGGTGAACAGAATGTGCTTTAACCCAAAGTCTTAACATCTCTGTTTTTTTAAACTCGGAACGACAAAACATCATACTGTTGATTTACAGAGTAAATAGAATACAATAAAAATAAAGACAGTAATGTTTGGTTTATACCTCTATCATAGTATTGAATTACAAGTTTCTAAACTCATGGTATGCACACATCCCAGTCTTCCAAAAGGGACCCGGATATTAGGGTTTTTAGCTATGCTCGACCACTTTTAGCAACCCAACACTAACACTCCCACCTTAACGCTACACTCGCAAAAAAGAAACACGACCCGTTGAGAAGCAATAGAGAGCATGCAATCAATGAGCCTCTTCAGTCAGAGAGCCTGGTAGTTAAATGCATCTGGATTTCTTTCTATTCGCTTGGAAAGAACAGAGAAAATGGAGGATTGGCAGTGAATCTCACCATCGATTCTGCTGACCAGCTCCTCCAGGGCCTTCACTTTGATCTGAATGCCAGGCTGTGCGAACGTATAGTTATCCTGCAGGGAAGGGGAAAGATACAGAGAGAGAGAGAGAGAGCGGGAGAGAAAGAGAGAAAGGGGTGGGAGAGCGGAAGAAAGGGTTAGAGAGAGAGAGAGAGAGAGATGAGTTATAAGGAGACAAAAGAATGGGAGTAAGACAAAAGTGGGGGTAATACATAGAGAAAAAGGGATGGCGTATGCGACCAAAGGAAAGAAGGGTAGAAAGAAAGAGCAAGAGAGAGAAGGACGGAAAAAAAAGAGACACATATGAAAAGACAGATACACAAAAGAATACGCAGTTCTCTGCTGGACATCATGCATTTCAATCAATTTGTGCACCTCCTTATAATAATCTCCACTGATAGCCTGTATATTGGGCTGCAGGAGGTGCATCCAAATACCCAGCCAAGCACACAGGCGGTGAGGGGGGGGCTCAGAGATTACACTGTCTGGAATCTGGGCCCCAATGAAAACTGGCATTGTAATTCATGACTGCAAGCAAGGCTGAAGGTGTGGAGCTTTGGGTTTATGTGGGTGGGTGTATATGCTAGAGTTCTTCTGTGTGTGTGAGTGTCTTTGTGTGCGTCTTTGTGCGCCACTGCATGTGGAGAGTGAGTTTGTGTGTGTGTGTGTGTGTGTGTGTGTGTGTGTGTGTGGGTGAGTGTACGGGCCACACACACACAAGCACAACCTGTTCAAAAGAGGCATCGCTATCTGATGGCATAAAAGCCAAAGTGTTGCATCATGATAAATGGTGTCATTCCCAAATATAGCCTGGGTGCCTCTTCAGATCATGGAATCATTCTAATCATTCTAATTATTCTTTTTAATCCACTCCAAAACTTACAGGGGGGTGCAAGCTAATGAGAGGCAGTGCAACTACTGAGAGACTGATGCTGGCAGGAACACTCTTCTCTGGCTCTCTCTTTTCTCTGTCTGTTCTCTCTCTCCCCCCTACTACTCCCTATAACACTCCCATCACTCCGTCTTCATCGCTCAAGCTGCAGGTCAGTTTTTGGCAAGTTGTTGCTGTTTACTTGGCCAGGGCAGCCATTTTTTTTTCCGTGTTTGTGTGGGGAGTGTGTGTGTGTGTGTGTGTGTGTGCCAGCCACATGTCCCAGGTGACCTTCGGTGCTTGGCACCTCCCGATGACGTCCGCTAACTACTAGGGCTATACGGTCCCACCGAAAAAAGAAAAAAAAACACTGGCGCTGCCCTGGTCAACACTACCCCCAACCCCCACCGTAAGGCTAGCGTGGCCCAAGCCCTCTCTCCCCTGCCGGGGGCTTCTTGACTGCTTTGTTGTGGGTGCTTTGGCTGGCTACTGGTCCAGGGCTGAGCCAGGCTTCCGCGGAGGAGGGGGTGGGTGGGTGGGGGGCTATATAAAAGCTGTCTGCTCTGTAATCTACGGTTGAGCAGCGTCTCACTGTTCTGGACAATAACTTGTGACAATGGGGAGTTGTGTAAGCCCAGCCAGAGATACCAGCAGCGTGGGCCAGGCCTGGAAAGCCTGGAGGATCTCTGGGAGAGCGAGAAAAAAAGAGGAGGGAGCATACACACACACGGGTACACATGCATGCAAAGAGACACCCACACATGCACCAAAGACAGACACACACACAAAAAAACACACAAACACAGACAGACAGACAGACAGACAGACACAGAGACAGACACACTCACCTGTATGCCGTCCAGAAGCTTGCTCATGCACCAGAAGCTGTCTGCTTCGATATTCCGTTGAGTGTCCAGTGACAGGCCAGACATCTCAAAATTTTCCACATCCTCCTCTAAAGAAACAACACACACACACACACACACACACACACACACACACACACACACACACACACACAAACACACAAACACACAAACACACAAACAAAAGAAAACAAGGGCAGCCTGTGAGTCACAATCCCATCTGAGGGGCAGAGATAAGCAGACAAACAGATCAGAACCAGCCTTCCTTTTAATTCCTCTTTTATGTGTTTCAGTGTTGAAAAAAAAAACGCATTCCAATGTAGATCTATATCGACATAGATTGCGTTATTGTTGGTGTATGGATACAGATATCTGCAGATCCACAGATACAGAACAGATTGAAGTGTAGACACAGATCTCTATAGATACGTATGCAGATTCCGACTCGGCCAGTGGAGAAACTGACATACACAGAGACAGACGAAACAGAGATGGAACTGCACTGAAGCTCGAGACAGACGGACAGTTGGACAAATCGGACACCCCCCATCCAGAAACACATAGACTGCCCGTAGCCAGCCGCGGCGGCGGTGGCTGTGTTCCTGCGGCTCCTTCTCCAGCAGACAGAAAGGACACTCGGGTGTACTGTGCTCTCCCCGCGCGCATACACAATAGAAGGCCATGAGATCATTAAACGCCGTGGCGGGGCCTTTATTTGCAGGATTTATCATGTCTCCCCCTGCTCTCCCTCTCTCATTTTGTTTCCCCTCTCTCTCTCTCTCCCTCATTCTCTCTCTCAGTCGTTTTTATTCTCACTCCCTCTCCCGGGCTTTCCCTTGTGGCCCTGACCTTTAGACGCTCTCTAAACAGCCGAGTTAAACTGCTCTCATACAAAAATTAAGCTGCAGAGATGAGCAGTTATGAGAGCTCTGTGGGTGGATGCGCACACACACACACACACACACACACACACACACTCCTGCATTAACACACACACACACACACCAATGTGTGCACATTTTTTGTCAGTACTAATTTTCTTTAAGTGTATATGCACACAAGCACGCACGTACACCGGTACACACACACACACACACACACAGAGATACGCACGCACACACACACACACACACACACACACACACACACACACAGAAGAAAAGACATACAAATACATCCACACAGACAAAAACAAAAACGCTCACACCGATACAAACACCATCACAGGCTTGCACATTTAAATACACCCCACGCTCCAACACTCCCATTCCAACTAACACATCCCACAGATGGCAATATGTACACCACACAGAAATGGACACACACACACACACACACTGAGAAAAATGCCAACACAAGCAGTCAAAATGCTCACCTGAGCTGAAACACACACACACAGACACACACACACACACACACACACACACACACACACACACACACACACACACACACACCGCACACACACACACACAACCACCTAACAGTGCAGTCCAGTGCTTCAGTGGTAAAGAATATGATCCAGTGACGATGAAGAGGCTTGTGCTGAGGGGCAATAATGCCTAAGTGCCGAAAGAGTTTAATAAAGGTTAGGCCAGGGGAAGGTCAGGGATTAACCCCTAGTCAAACAGGCCAATATCCACATGTGGTACACATCCCACACAGGACAGAGAGAAAGAGAGAGAGAGGTAGATCGATAGATAGATAGATAGATAGATAGAGAGAGAGGGAGAGGGAGAGAGAGAGAGGGAAAGAGAGACAAGACAGAGAGTAACGGAAGGAGAGAAAGAGGGAGAATTGGGGGAGAGGAAGGGAGAGAGGGGGAGGGAGAGGAACAGAGGGGAGTGAGTGATGGAGAGAGAGAGGGAGTAAACGGAGTAAGAGAGATGCCTCTCTGGGGTTGGAAGCTTGCCAGTAAGGCTGGGTCTTGACAGGAGGAGAAAGAACGAGGACAGACTGGGGAGAAGTGTGGAGAGGGGTGAAGGAGAGTGAGCCCTGCAAAAGTAGAAGTCAAACGGCAGCCAGGAAGCTCAGGAAAAAAAAAAAACGATGGAAGGAGAACGAGGGAGGGAGAGTGAGTGAGTGAGGGAGTGAGTTTCTTGCGTTTCAGCCTCTAGGTCTGAGGATAGAAGTGGTCAGCCTCTGCATTGCAGCATCGTGAGTGTTTTTTTTATTTGCTCGCTCTCTCTCTCTTCCTCTCCCTGCTTTGATGTGCAGCTGTATAGGTGCTTGGCTCTGAGATGGAGGGCAGATGGAGAGAAGTTCCAACACCTCAACAGATTAATAAAAAAATTAAAAAAAACATCACCACATAAGTAAACGGGTAGAATCTTTTAGCATGTGAGGCTATACTCCAACCCAACCCAACACTGTGTGCTAAGCAGATGCTCAGGTTTTGCTGCAGTACGTTTTTTTCCTCTTTTCAATAAAAAAAAAAAAAAAAACAACAACAACAACAACAACCACCCTGTTTTACTTCAATTTAGCATTTAGTCGGGACAATTTTCCACTCCACTCTCGAGCCCTGCTCAGTGCAGCGGCAGGGACACAGTTTAATACCGTTCGGTGGAAAAGCTGCTATAAAAAGCCTCTTGCCGGCCGGGGGAGAAAATCCTGTTTGTGGGCATAAAGCGGCCCCTCTCCACACTCCTGCGGGGCCCGAGCCTGCACGGGGCTCCGCATTGTCAGGGCCAAACGCTCGCTGGTTCCGCTCCGCCATCACACACAAGGCCAGCAGGTTCACCCCTTCTTTTTAACGCTCGGTAAACAGACCCTGGGCTAAACTGCTCAAGCCCAAAATAAGCTGGGGGGTTTTGGGGGTGGTAGATGGTGAGGGGGTACAGTCATGTTTTCCCCGCAGTTCTAGTCTTCTAACGCATTAATACAATTTTTGTTGTAGAGAGTGTATTTCAGGGATTATTTACAGATGTCCTAGCATCCATTACAAGCAGGAGCGGAAGAGAGGACATGCAGGCCTTAATTGTGGGGTTCGAGAGACACACAGATACACACACAGACACACACAAACAATCACACACACACACACACGGTCCTAGAGGGGCTAAGTGAGTTGATGTGGCCTTTGGGAGAGAACTCCTGGCCACTGCACTTCACAAATCCTCTGCTCATCAATAGCTGTGCTTCACACCAAAGGCCACAATGACTACAGCGCCTGCGGCCCTGCTTTGATATCGAACTGGCCCGAGATCGCCAATGTCTCCTCCCTTCTCCCCTCCCTCCTCCTCCTCCTCTTCCTGTGTCTACTGCCCTCTCTCCCTCCTTTCTTCACTTTCACCCTCACTCTCCTGCCTCTTTCTCACTTTCTTCACCCTTTTTTTTCCTCTCTTTCTCACTCACTCCCTCACTTATTTGCTCGCTCTCTTTCTTTCTGTTGATCTCTCTAAGGAGAAAAAAGAACAAAGATTTGGAGGCCATGATAACCACTCAGGCGTGCAGAAACAGATTGAGGGAGAAACTGAGGGAGAGAGGAGGAGGGGATGAAGGGAGGGAAAGAGGAGGGGGGGGTGAAGGGAGAGAAGAGGGAGGGAAAAAAAAAACAGAAAAAGAGGGGGCAGAAGTCAGAAAGGGAATTGGGGTATAGAGAAAAAGGAGAGAGAGAGAGAGAGAGAGAGAGAGAGAGAGAGAGAGTGAGCACGAGAGAGAGAGAGAGAGAGAGGATTGAGAGGAACCGAAGCATATAGGACTAAAAACAGAGTGGAAAAAAAGAGTCCAGCCCATCACAGCGAGGGGTAAGACAGAATTGGACATTCCCTCTACGAATCAACTCCGCATCACACTCAGGTAGTGAAGACTGGGGAGGTGTTCTGGCACCAAGCCACTCATAAATAAATGCAACAGCCAGGTCTGTGCCAATTATTTGAACAACAAATAAAAGCAAAAGGAAAAACACACACACACACACACACACGGCTCAGCTGGAGTTGATACACACACAAAAAAAAACAGGTTCTGTCTGCATCCTGTTATCAGTGGAAGCGAATGCCTTCAGCTAATGCCTTCCAGGAATGAACTTCTAAGAACAAAGTTAACTTTTAAGCATCCACAAATTAGCTTTATTAACAACCAGATGTCAACGGCATGTGTGGTCTATTCATGTCAATCCACAAACAAACGTAAACGATCCCGCTTGATATAGATCCTTAGACATGGTCAATAACCATCCAAATACTCTAGAAACACCTGGAGGCATTGCGGTTTCCAGCATACTGGCTGTAGGAGCTAATGCCTTCAGCTAATGTTTGGGGAGAGCAAACAACCACAGACACAATCTATAAATATCCAGAGACATGACCTACAAACATCCAGAGACAAGCTCCATCAACATCCATAGACCAGACTGTATAAACATCCACAGACCTGACCTATAAACACTCACAGATATGATTTACAAACATCCAGAGGTATGACCTTTTAACATCCACAGAGGTGACCTTTAAAACATTCATAGCTTTGCTCTGCAAACATTTACAGACAAGATTTATAAATACCCACAGCCCTGCTCAATGAACATCCACAGACATGGGATATGCACATCCACTGACATCCAACAATATGACCTTCATATATAGAACATGATGCCTATAGAACTGCTCTATAGATATCCAAATACACGGTGTCAATAAATTAAAATGTAATATTGCTATATTATCTTACCCCCAATAGCCAGGTAGAGGGACTGTAATCACTCTATATAATTATAGTTTACATAAGAGACATAATTAAATTATATTTGGTTGGGGAGGAATGATGGGTGGTAAGGGATAGCGAGGTGTTGGGTGGGCTGATGATTGCGTGGGAGAGGTGCTAAAGGCTCTGTGGATGTTATCGTGATCGTGAGTGGCGGTGGCGATGGTAAATGCGCCAGTGCTGGTGTCTCTGTGGAGCCGTGATCATGGACGCTGGGGCCCATCGATCAGTGGCTGAGCTCCTCATTGCTGCGCCATCACAACCCTCCACAAACAGTTAAATCCCTGGGATCAATGGAGCCCCATTCAACCTGAGTGATTGGCCCTTATACATCCTCACACATCCATACATATAATCACACACTCTCACACACACACACACACACACACACACACACACACACACACACACACACTCACTCACTCACTCAAACACACACTTACTCAAACACAAACACACACACACACACACACACACACACACACACACACACACACACACACACAAACATGCAAACGTACACACTTTCTCCCTCATTCAATGTCAATGGGAGGATGCACACATATACACACATACACCTAGTTAGTGTCTAAGGGAACACATGTGTGCATACGTACCAACACACACACTCTTTCATAACATCACTGATGAAGGCACACACTTGAACACGCACAACAAACATGAATGTAAACACATGTACTTATCTGTAAATGCTCATATACCCACAATAACACACCCACCCTCCCACCCACCCACCCACCCACACACACACAAACAAATTAAAGTGAGAATGTGCAGAGCACAGCAGAGCAGGGAGTTGGGCATCAGTATGAAAAATCTGCTTTTCAATAATGAGCTTCAGAGGGAGGAGAAAAAGGAGGAGAGAGAGAGATGAATGAGTGAAAGAGATCAAGAGGGAGAGAGTAAAAGACAGAGAGAGAGAGAGAGAGAGAGAGAGAGAGAGTGTGTGTGTGTGTAAGAGAGGGAGTGTGAGTGAACGTGTGTGTGTGAGAGAGAGAGAGAGAGAGAGAGAGAGAGAGAGAGAGAGAGAGAGAGAGAGAGTGGGTAAGTCAGTACACAAACAAGAGGACAAGTGAGAGAGAGGGAAAAAAAAGGAAGAGGAGAGGCAACAAGGGAATTAAAACCAGAAAGAAAATAGAAACAGATGGAGGGGCGAAGAGAAAGAATACAGAGAGAGGAAAAAAAAAAGAAAGAAAAGAGAAGAGAGAGAAAGGAGGCTGGATCGATCGCTGCTCGCAGGTAATCTGAGGGTTGTGTCCCCGCGTGTAAACTGGTGACATTGCAGGAGTGGCACCCCGAGGGAAGGGATCAATTGTCCGCCTTTGTTCCCCTATAATCCTTAACTATCTCTAAGTAATTAACCTTCAGACTAAATAAGCACAGAGTGAGAGGGAATAGCAATGAGGGGCTGAACCTCATCATAGGCCTTCCCTTACACACCTCTCTCTCTCTCTCTCTCTCTCTCTCTCTCTCTTTCTCTCTCTCTCTCTCTTTCTGCTGTCATTCTCACTCTCTCTCTCTCTCCATTAACACTGCTCTATTGTTTCTCTGTCTCCCACAGACACACACACAAACACACACACACATTCACCAGATGAGATTTCTGTGCCTTGACCTTATGGGCTACTGGACGTGTGTGTGTGTGTGGGTGGGTGTACTGCGCAAGTGAGTGAACAGGTCATGCATCTGTGTAAGTTGTATGTTTGTGTGTGTGTAAGATGTATGTCAATCTGTGTGTGTGTAAGACGTATGTATATCTGTGTGTGTGTGTGTGTGTGTGTGTACCAGCCCAAGGCCCCAGAGCTCATACCACCACGTCAAGCTGACAACGCAGAGCTCACCCTCTCCCTCTCCTCTGAGCTGCAAAACGGCAACCCGACACGCTGCTTTTCAAGAAAATCTCTGTCTGAGAAAAACTCATCCCTACAGAGCAGAGCATCAATCAATCACTCACTCACTCACACTCTCAGCCCGACTCCCGTCATGTCATGCAAACTGATGTTTTGCGAGCGCGGACAAGCATTTAATATGCCCCTCGAAAGCTGCCGCTACGAGAGAGAGAACCGGATGATGAAACTGATGAAGCCAAGAGACGAGAAGGAGGTGAGACGACAGGACAGGGGTGCTGGTGGTAACTGATGACATTTCTTGGCTGAGGGTGGGGGTGGGGGGGGGGTTATTAGACATGAGATGGACATGGCAGTTTGTCCAGCCAGTGACCGGGGGGGCGTGCACTCACCCACAAACTCCGACAGGAACACAACGAAGAAGGGGGTGACCAAGTCGTTGATGCCCTGCACGTAACCACTTGCAGGATGACGTATGGCCCAGATGAACAAGATCCTCTCGAACACCTGCAAACACAACGACACACACACACACAGCATGCTAAAGCAAACAACGTCCTCCACTGAAGATCTTTTCATGCTGTATTTGTTTCATCAAGCCCTTCCCCTACCCCACCCCCCACCAGTAACTTCACTGTGAAGGGCACATAGGATGCTGCCTGGAAAATTTTGCAAACATCAGGCATCTGAAAAAAAAAGAAAAAAGAAAGGAAAAAAAAAAATATTCCTTGCTGCCCTCCCACTGCATTCCAACTGGGACCGCTTTGATGTCGGAAAACATGAATATGCTGCAGCAAAATAAAACCCTGTTTACTTAGGCAGATGCTTGTTGTCTGGAACACACACTCAGTCATTAGAGCCGCTGTTTTCATCTATGGCATCTCCTTACACAGCCAGCACAAGACAGTGGCTCTGCATGCATACGCATGGCCACCAAACTGACCCAACGACGACGACAATAACAACAACAACAACAACAACAACATGGGCATTGTTAGTGCATTGAGCTCAGTGGTGAAAGGACCCAGTCATGTTGCTATGGTGCGTCTCTCAAAATATGGGCAGCGTTGGAGCTATGGAGGAGTATTTGAGATTTTCTTTTGCTTTCAGCGGGGGGGGACGGAGGAGGTGGGGTTATGGGCAGCCATTGGCTCTCCACACAGTCACAGCACTCTCTGCTGGTGTGAGGTGTACCGACATGCAGCAAGAACAGTAGCAGTGGTGGCGCTGACGAGAGCTGCAGCAGCAGACAAGGTGCACCTTTCATCTCCAATGATTACACTTTACGCTCATGTAATATGCAAAGCGCTATATACATAATGCAGGGGAGCGTGGTTCTTTGCCATTTTTTTTTTTTCAGATTGAGAGCTGCTACAACAGTCGGAAAAACAAGCGCGACAAGGACAAGACCCCTGAGGGACTCTGACAGCTCCGGCTTTACTGAGAGAGAGAGTGTGTGTGTGTGTGTGTGTGTGTGTGTGTGTGTGTATTTAGATGTGCGTGTATGTTTATTTCTTACAGGGCCAGTAACACAATGCCTCTGGCATTGCCACAGCTGAAGGGGAAAAAAAAAACACAAAAACAAAACCAAAGAGCCTCTTCAAGGAGTCAAAGCTACATTGTGAGTGGTTTGTTGACAAACCCAACCCCCTTGTCTGAATGTGGGGTTCAGACGGCCCAGGGGGAGAGGCACAACATGGCGCCGCCGAGGAAGGGGAACACTGAGCTCTACCCACTGACTGCAGCCTCAGCAGAAGACAGGCAGACAGCTGACTCTCAGCTCCACGGCAACCATTAGACCACTTGGCCCCCGGAGCAAAGACAACACTTACTGGAGTACTGGTGATGCATTAACAGGGATCCTCGTTGGAACTTCAATACTAATGTCGACGTGTAAACTGAATGTAAAGAGCGTTTCTTTTTCTTCCATCAAGTGGCAATAATGTTCTGTACATTTGCATCTACCGTGATATGATTCGATTTGCTATGCAGCTCTAGCAAATGCACATCATCGCTCCAGGCTGTGAATAAACAGCCATGCTCCATTCAGTAGGTTGCTGAACACCGAAGGTGTTTATTCTCTAGGCCTACATGAAAACAAAATGCACACAATAGTCAGACTTAAAATTATCGTTTTATTGAGTACTCATTTTTTTTTTTTACGGATCTGATTTGATATCGATTTGTACAATGTTTGCATTTAACTTCTAGGCTACTATGCTTTTTTTCCGGTTTTGTCGATTCATTTCTGCGATGATTCAACATAATCTGTCATATTAAACACAATTCTGTCTCTACCAGTCCTCCCCATGTTTTGCCCCTCTCTTGGTAAACTTGTGCAAACTGCAAACACCTTGCATCCATTTTTTTCACTGCTACATAAACTATACCCATGTGTGCCTCAGATAAAAAAATGATGTGGTATACGAGCCTTTGACCTTTTCTTTAGTGGTTTTCACGAGTTGTTTCTAGTGAGTCTGCATTTGTAAATCATGTTTTGTCCTGTATATCCTCTTTCCTTAAACTTTAACAATGGGGTTAAGAACAATAAGATGAGGGTTATGGGAACACAATTTACTCATGGAAACATGATTTACAGATGATCAAGAGGACATGGTTACCGTGCAGGGATGTACACCCACCAGAGATTGCTAAGCATTTGTCTGACTGTCCCGCCTTCTAACATGGAACAGTGCCAACATTTCCACCAGAGGGTGGGGGTGTCTGGTTACACTACTTTAGATATTTTAAACATATATTGAAATGGGACTGGACTGGACTGGACTGGACTGAATTGAATTGAATTGCTAATTTGGGAATCTGAATCAAATTGAATCGGGGCATCTGTCCCAATACCCAGCCCTATCAGAGACAGAGTGTTGCTAGTGCCTTTCAAAACAGGCAGGGGCAACATTGACACTTACTAAAATCTCTGGCCTTAATATCTTCATATCAGTCGTAGTGCATGAACAGCCACATTCACTAGTTTGACAGGAATTTTTCCAATGTATTATACAGCACAGATCAAGCTTAAAAATTTGTCAAGGAAAGGGCCGACTGGTGTTTGACCTCGTGACCTTGGCAGTCCGTAGCCCCGCTAGCAGTGTGCAGGAGCTAATGCTGCAGTCGTGACCTTGAGAAATCATTCGAAGAAAGGGAGAAGCTCACAAACAGAAAGTGAGAGCTGCCATGCCACGGATGATGAAGTCAAATCTACCCAGGAGACGTGGCAGAGATCGAGGCTGAGGATTAGCATGCAGAGGTGGTGTGAAGGAGGAGAGCAAAAACAGAAGAGGATGAGGAGGAGGAGGAGGAGGAGAAGAGAGGAAATAAGAGAAGAGAGAGAAGAAAGGAGGACAAGTTACCAAAGTATGAAGGTGAGGAGGAAAACAGGGAGCAGGTTGAGGAAAATTGAAGAGATGAGCGGAGGTGGAGAAAAAGATGAGAAGGCAGATGGAGGAGGAAGGACAGGACAAAAAGAATGAAAAGGAGACAGGTGTGACTCAAGGTGGAGAGGAGGAGAGTGTGTAGCGGAGGGGAGGAGAGGACAAAAAGGGCAGGCTAGAGGGGGGGGGGGGGAAAACGGGGTAGAGAAGACATGCTGCATAGAGGACAGATTAGGCTAAGAGGCAGTGCATAGAAAGAAAGGAGAGAAACGGTGGATGAAAAGAAGAGGAGAAAGAGAGAAAAAGGTGGAGGGGGCAGGAACAGTGGCCTGGGCATGGCCAGACGGACACTCACCTCTTGCACCAGGGCCTGCTGGAAGAGCGGGATTAGTGGGTTTGTCCTTGGAATATCGATGTGGATCTGGAAAAGAGGCAGCAGCGGCACAAACACACCATTACCTTTCGCCCACAAATCCCAAACAGATATGTTTCCTGGCAAACCTTAAGGGCCGCTGATCAATACAAAAACCATGAGCATAGAATTGAGTTATGAACCTTTACGCTTACAGGTAATGCGAGAGATCCATCAAAGACTGAACCAGTCTTTATTGATCCCCTGTTTTCATAACAAGCCATACATGAACCACGGCTTCCTCATAAAAATAGCCATTCCATACAGTCAGGCTGAAACAACCGAGGCCGTGCTCATTTAGCCCCTCATTCCCTACCTTGTCCTTTCTCTCTCTCTCTCTCTCTCTCTCTCTCTCTCTCTGTCTGTCGTTTATTAGCTCTCTCTCTCGCTCATTCCTCAATCACATTTCTTTTTATGATCTCAATTATCTTCCTCCCTTCTGCTCCCTCTCTCATCACCATTTTCAGTCTCCGGTCCCTCTTCCTCTCTCTTCATTTCCCCAGAGCAAGGTTGACGGGCACGGTAGATGCAGTGCAGCTTGTAGTCTGCTGTTTGTGTGCAGTGGCGTCTGGAGGTTGGAGGGGGACTGGGGGGGCTGCGATGGTGCCCTTTGCAGGCCCAGATCACATTAGAGGGGCATTAGAGTGCTGCTCCAGACTGGCGGGGGCCAGTTCTGTGCCTGACCAGGGCTGTTCTGCCCTCACAGAAATACGGGCTCATATCCGTCAGGAGTGGAGAAGGGGGGGGGGAATCATCTCAAAGGAGGCAAGGGGGGGGGGGGGTGAAGTTGGGGGCAACAGGAAACAGATCGGTGAGGAAACAGCAAAGAGCTATCGAGGCTCCCTGGTCTTGCGTCATTAACTGGAGTTTCACAGCCTGTAAGCGTATCGATCGCAGCCAGGCTCATTTATAACACAATGAGAGGAGAAGAGGACGGGGAAAGAAAATGGAGAGGACGTTTCACTTTATTGGGGCTTTCTCAATCAGTGTCAGTTAGATTCACGCTTCAGCTAATGCGCTTCGCTTCCACCAAAGTCCTTACACGCAAGTCTCGCCGCTCGGCAGCCATCTTGCCAACACCTCCAAAGCAGCTATTTCGAGAAACAAGATCAGGATCCTATCTAAACTAATGAGAAGAGATGCGCAACTCCAGATTGGATGGTCAAACAGACATTTAAAGAACATCACGTGAATCCACATTTAAATCTGACAAACGGTATGAATACATTTTTTTCCCAACCACTCCATTAATGCTAAAAAAAAAGACTTTATTCTTTTTGTTGACCTGCCGACTGCGTATGCACCAAATTTTGTGGTGCAGCTATTGCTATGGTAACGGTGGAAATAAACCGAACGTTTAGGTGTGGCGTCGGTTATGCCGTTTTGCAACAACGTGATTGGCTCTGTATAATACAGGGCAGCACTTACAGTTAGAAATCCGCCATATTCAGCATCACGGATTCCCCCCTTGATTTCCCATTAATCTTTCCGTCAGTGATTTGTCTTCTCCCTTTCTTCTGCTTTCCTATGTTGCTACCCAGTATGGGGTCTCGGACAGAGAATGAAGCCCCACATAACCCTGTACAAGGGAGGTGTTGCCCTCTTCCTTTCCCAAAAAATCATGTGAACAAGCTCCCCATCCTTCACATGCCCTAAATATTTCAAAGTTTGCAGGATGCCAACCCACCCTCACACACTCACACACACAGACACTCACACACTCTCACACACCATCACACACACACTCAGACACACACACACAAAGAAAAAACAGTATTCTGACAAAAGGAGATGAATAATTAAACATCCCCTGTTTTAAAGGAAAGAAAAAGAGAGCAGTCAAAATGTCAACAAGGCTGCAAGCTCTCCCGCTGCGGATGTGAACTGTGACCCCCAGGTGGAGTGGTGGCCGCTGCGCTCAGAAGGGCTGCGCTCCGCACTGAATGAGAAAGCAGCTCCGGCGACTCCCCTGGCTGAGGCCGAGCGCTGAGGCAGGAGGGACAGACTCCATTAAAAACTTAAGACTCGACCTCCAAACATGCCAGCGGCATTAGATAGAGAGAGAGAGAGGGAGGGGGAGAGGGAGGGGGGGAGACAAAAAGAGAGAGAGAGGGATGAGAGACAAAAAGAGAGAGAGAGAGAAGGGGGGTGAGAGACAAAAAGAGAGAGAGAGGGATGAGACAAAAAGAGAGAGAGAGAGAGAGAGAAGACAGTGAGAGAATGAGATGAGAGCGAAACAGATGAGTGAGAACACTGGTAGAACAGGAGAGGGGAACAGATGGGAGATAGAAGCTTCTAGAACGTTTTCAGAGGCAGCTAAGACAGTGAGGAGACCATGGCATATGACAGTCTTGTTGGAGCTTTTCCTTCTTCTTTTCATTTGCACTGGTTTGGAAACAGGGCAGGTAATCTTCATTAATTGCTCTTATATAATTATTCAAGCGGACATATCCGTCCAGCTATAATAACTCATCCACTGACAGCACTGAGCAAACTGTCTGCTCCAATCTGTTGCGTAATTATTTCTCTTTCACCGCAAGGATTATCAGCTATGGGTGGGTGTTGGTTCAACTTAAAATACTAGGCCAGCTAATTGTCAAGATTTGAGTGAGAGTGCTTCCAAGCACACACACACACACACACACACACACACACACACACACACACACACACACACACACACACACACACACACACACACACACACACACACACACACACACACACACACACACACACACACACACACACACACACACACACACACGTAGAGCAACTCTAGGGATGTGCGTCACCTGGGTAGAGTGTCTCAGAGTTTGTGTGCGTGTGTGTGTGTGTGTGTGTGTGTCTTACTCTCTGCAGTATGTCAAAGGTGCCTGTCTGTGAGTGGTAGTGCTGCTTGAGGAACCCAGATCTTTCAGGTGTCCCTCCCTATAGGTGTTTATGTTGTGCTTGTACGTGTGTCTTTACTTGTCTATTGGTTTCTCTGTGACATGTGTATGTATATATTTGCCTGTATATCTCTATCTGTCTTTGGTGTATGTTACGTGTAGTTCCAGTGGGCATGTGGGTGTGTTTGTCTGTCTGTCAGTGGTGTGTGGGTGTTTCTTGTATATAATATATATTGAGTATGTATACATATGTTCAGTATGTTCTGTGTGGCTATAGTGTGTGTGTGTGTGTGTGTGTGTGTGTGTGTGTGTGTGTGTGTGTGTGTGTGTGTACCTGTCTGTAGGTGTCTCTGTGGTGCTCGTCTGTGCGAGAGTGGTAGTATTGCTCGATGAAGCCAAAGTACTCGTCCCTCTTCCGTTGAAGCACCTGTTCTCTGCGCTCCATGTTGGCAGGGAGGTAACCCTGGAGACGGGCACAGAAAGGACACAGTTCCACCCCGGATTAGGCCAACATGTTAACACATACACAAACACTCACAAAAAACACACCCAATCACACACTCCCTCGTACAAAACAGATTCCCCCTTCCTCCACACCCTCTTTCCCACACATACACAGATGGATCTGTGTATGTGACTCTCTCTCTCTCTCTCACTCACACACACACACACACACAGTATTTCTGCAACTAGTATCTCCTTCATCCATTACATTTGTATTCATTTTTAAATAATAATAATAATAATAATAATATAGTCACAATAATAAACCTAATCTATGGAAGTGCTGTGCCTTCCGCATACTCCTCGCACCCACTCACCCATGTAAATTATGCCAGACTGTGCCGGCGCTGTTGTCTGCCCAAAAATGCAGCTGGCACATGAGAGAAATCTCTCTCCTGGCATGGACTCATATCGCCCCCCCAAACTCACACACTTGTTTATTTCATAATCTTTTCATTTTGGCCTCCTTCTCTTCACAACAAAAATGTACATGAGCCTGTGTGAAGGTTAAGAAATGTTTCTGGGCACTCGATCCATACAATCCTATGTTTTCAACACCACACGTGTCCAGTCCAAGCTTGCTAATGCTAAATGCTATGGGAACGGTAAGGCATAAAATGATTACTGATCCCCTCAGACAGGCAGATAAGTTGTTAGTGGAATGTCAAGTAAAACTCTTTCACATATCCTACATTAGTGCATCTCTAAACAGGAGGCAGATGGGCTCTGTGTGTCTAAATGTGCCAGTGCTCTGTATATAGATTACCATACTGTGGACACAGGGCTGTAATGTGTTCATTAATTCATTTATTCATTCAGTGTCAGACACCCAGGCTGTGCTAGCTGTGCTACAGAGAGTAACTACAAATCCTCTGTGTGGGTGTGGGATAAACAGATCTATCTGCTGAGTGCTGTACCTCGTGGAATTTTTTAATCTATTTGTCCCAGGAACCTCTCTGATCTGTAGGCCAAATGTTTCAACATGGCCTATACACTATGAGCCTGTCGGGTGTGTCACGCTGAGCCGGCACCACCCACACCTGGTGATACTGACACTGAGGTGTGCTGGTTTAGTCTATCGGTCTGGTCCTACCTCTCTCTCTCTCTCTCTCTCTCTTCTCTCTCTCTCTCTTTCAGTCTTACCTCAGCTCTCATAATCTCCTAGCTCTAATGTCTTTTTCTCTCTGTCTCTCTGTCTCTCTCTTCCTCCCTCTCTCTCTCCCTCCCTCTCTCTCCCCAGCATGCACTGAGGTCAGGCGCCCCTGCCCAAAGCCAACCTGGCGTTTCCATTGGCCTGCTGCTCTGCTGAATCATGTCCTCTGCGACTTCCTGCCCCGCCTGCCCTGTGGCTGCTGTGGAGTCTGATAAGACCCACCCCGGTGCCAGCTCACACCCGCCTATCAACTCTGCCAGCGGCACTTTTAACCCCCAGAAGGTCAGGCTAGATTCAGTAAATTTTTCAATTAAAGTTTTAACACGCTTTTTTTTGTTTTTTTTAGCAACTTTAAACAGTGGTTCAAAAGTTTAGGTACAATAATATGTATTTTGTATGCATGTCATAATTTCTCTCAAATTCATCAAATAATCATACTGTGAAAAATAGTTTTTTACTTGTGCTGGAATTTTTAATTTTCAACTTATCTCCATATTATATTACGTCTTATTGTTCTTGGAATTTAAAAGTTTGGTAACAAAAACAAAACAAAAAAAAACATCAATTTCATATTTCCGTTAACAAACGCACGAGTGGACATCTATTACATCTCTTTTGATGGAAGTCCATATCTTCTACCATGTACTTTCAAATGGCAGGGCTTGCCTCAAAATAAAGGAATTATACTTGGACCTGGGTAGAATTTTGTTTACATTGGGTTTTCTGCTGCATGGTGCATATCTCCTCCCTCAAAGCCACAGGTAATGTTGAAGTCTTTAGTGTGTGAATAGAACAACTAATGGAGGGGTGGGTGTTCAAAAGGCTGCCTCTACCAGTGGCATTCCGCTGTGCACCCCATTGTGCAGGCCACTCACAAGACTTGGGGACCACAGAGAGGTCACCCAGTCGGGTATTCCCAGAGTTCTGAGGGGGCGCATGCACAGGGGAAAATGACTGGCAGTTTCAAGCCCCAAGCCGGTTTCAAGGTTCCCCTCATCAACCCTATATAAGTCCGACCCACCTATAGCCAGTTGTTGGTTAAGAGAAGTTGGAGGAGCATCACCATCGGGATTTGCGTTGGACGGTTCATGATTGTCCTTTTCTATTCACGATAGTTCTAGCCGTGCATCGTTAAGATAAAACCACGGATTCATGGTTCAATGTTCATCCTTTACACGGATCATTGTATCACTGTTCATCATATCATGGTTCAATTCCTGTCAATCTTTTACATGGATAATTCTATCACGGTTCAACAGTCATTTCATGTCCATCCTGCCATTCATGTCTTGAGAGTGTGTGTGTGTGCTAATAAATCCATCATCATTGGGACTTTCCTTGACATCCATCATTGTTCTCACCAGACAAACCTGTGGCGATTGGCACCTATTCAATCAACTAGTGTACATATCCTTTTTGGGATTCAATCACATATCCCCCTATTTTATAGGTGGGAGTTGAAGGTGTCCTACTGGTGCTGTGACAGAGATGAACATACCTGAACATTTAACTTATTTTAGGTACTTTTCAACAAGATTCTAATTTCAGTGTACTAATTGAAAGGAAAAGCCTTTAAGGTTTATGGCTATTTAGGGTTTATGTTTACGTTATTACCACGCTGGTGTGATAATGTGGTGTGAAGATTGGATTCGAAGTTGCAAACGAAATGAATCTAATTTCTCTCTGCTTCGGCAAGAATGCCACGGGCTCGAAGGGGTTAAGGCCATAACACATTTAAGGGGGATGTGGGAGTTGGGGAGGGTGCCTTGGTGACCATGTTTTTGATGGGCATGTGGCTAATAAACTCTGACAAATGGAGCTTTTGGGGAAACAAGTGCATCAACACTGGGCATGTTCCAGATGGTGCCCCCACCTCTGGTATTCCCGAATGGTGGAGTTATTTTAAAGTGGATGTCAGTGAGTTGAAAGGGGCTATTTCCAGCGCCCGGGCTGCTTGGGGCTGAGGGAGCAAAATAGGGCATAGCCGGTGGGGTGCTCACCGATAGCAGCCTCCAGGTGATTGGCCGCACCTCCCGGGGGATCCCCGACCAGCTGTGTGTTCGAAGCTCCTCTGCAGAGGGAATATACACACAGATAAAACATGAGGGGAAATAAACCCACACACACACACACATAAATCCATTTCTACATACATGCCGTCAACCATAAACATCAGGGAAATCTGATAACACACACACACACACACACCCCTGTATGCAGCTGTGCATGAAGCAAACACATGGGAAAAATGAAGTGTGCACGCACGCCCGCTACAGGCACACATTGAAGACACATACATACAGTGGGGAAAATAAGTATTTGAACCCCTGCCGATTTCGCAAGTTTGGCCACTTGCAAAGAAATGTGTGATCTATAATTGTAATGGTAGGTGTATTTTAACAGTGAGAAATAGAATATCAACAAACAAATCCAGAAAACTGCATTTTATAACATTTATGACTTTATTTGTATTTGATGCAGAAAATAAGTATTTGAACCCCCAAGCAAACCGCAAGAATTCTGGCTCCCAATGACCAGTTATGTGCCCAAGAAGCACACAGATTAGTCCTCATTAGGCCTAACAAGGTACACCTGATCTCAACTGGTGACGTGTATAAACGAAACCTGTCCAAAGAATCATACTTCACACCTTCAACCTCACCACCATGGGCAAGACCAAAGAGTTGACCAAGGACGTCAGAGATAAGATTGTAGACCTACACAAGGCTGGAATGGGTTACAAAACCATCGGCAAGCAGCTTGGTGAGAAGCAGACAACTATTGGTGCGATTATTCGTAAATGGAAGCAACACCAAACAACTGTCCCTCGCTCTAGGTCTGGGGCTCCATGCAAGATATCCCCTCGTGCGGTATCGGTGATCATCAGAAAGGTGCAGAATAACCCCAGAACTATACAGGGGGAGCTTGTGAATGATCTCAAGGCAGCTGGGACCACAGTCACCAAGAAAACCATTGGCAACACACTACGCCGTAATGGTTTGAAGTACTGCAGAACTCGCAAGGTCCCCCTGCTCAAGGAAGCACATGTACAGGGCCGTCTAAAGTTTGCCAATGAACACTTGAATGATTCTAAGGAGGATTGGGAGACAGGATGTGGTCAGATGAGACCAAAATCAAGCTCTTTGGCATCAACTCGACTTGCCGCGTTTGGAGGGGGAAGAATGCTGAACATGACACCATCCCCACCGTCAAGCATGGCAGTGGAAACATTATGCTTTGGGGCTGTTTCTCTGCCAAGGGTACAGGACGACTCCACTGCATCGAGGGGACTATGGATGGGGCCATGTAATGTGGAATATTGGGCTTGAACCTCATTCCCTCATTCCCTCCCATTGAAAACGTAACCTTAAGGATTTGGAGAGGATCTGCAAAGAGGAGTGGACCAAATTCCCTCCTGAGATGTGTGTAAACCTGGTGACCAACTACAAGAAAAGTCTGACGCCTGTGCTTGCCAACAAGGGTTATTCCACCAAGTACTAAGTCATGTTTTGCTAGGGGTTCAAATACTTATTTTCTGCATCAAATGCAAATTAAGTCATACATGTTATAAAATGCAGTTTTCTGGATTTTTTTGTTGATATTCTGTTTCTCACTGTTAAAATACACCTACTATTACAATTATAGATCACACATTTCTTTGCAAGTGGCCAAACTTGCGAAATCGGCAGAGGTTCAAATACTTATTTTTCCCACTGTACATAAATACACCCACACACATATGGGTGAAAACCCAAGAGAAATAGAGAGCACACACACAACCTCCTCAGGCCCAGCCCACCACACGTGTCACCTAAGCACACACACACATACATTCTTCTTCAGTAGTGCAAACAACAAATGTGGTCTATATGGATACACATCATATCTATCAAGCTGTTCCAATCTAACCTGTCACTGTTCTTCCCCTCTGCCAAGTAAACACAGATATGATGACTTGGCCGTGTTCTACACACTACATTGTCCAACTACAAACACACGACCCATCATGTGGGCCGTAGCCATTGGAGGCATCAGACTAGTGATTCCCCACTCTAACAGCATTTATGATTCTTTAGCTCCCCCACATGGTCTACAGAGCACATCAAATGTTACACACAATACACAACCCAGGCTTTCTGTGTGTGTGTGTGTGTGTGTGTGTGTGTGTGTATTTTTACGTGTGTGTGTGTGTGTATATGCCTGCCCATGTGGGCATTCACGTGTGTGTCAGAGTGCCTAGGCATGCATTTACGTGTGTACGCACTCACGCACATATTGTGTATGTGTGTGCGTTTTCAATTATCCCCCAATTTCAAACATTCATTTCCTAAGGTTTCTCTGGCAGGCAGCGGTGGATGGCACAGAGGTACCTGATGAAAGCGTTTGATTACACCCAGCGTGGACGCGTAATTGCCACGGCCCCCACACGATATCTACAGAGATTATTATCCATTAAGATCGGGCCCGGGGATATGCGGGCCAGTCGATGACTTTCATTACGTCCCCGCTCATATCAAGATGGGGGCTGATAGGGAACATCCCGCACCCAGCACGCTGCAGTCGACTGCGCCACTTACGTGGGTTTAAAGCTGTTAAAATGAAGCTTTTTTAATATTCTCTTTTCCTTTTTTGAAAGAGCCTGTTTCTGTGTTATTGTGTGTGTGTGTGTGGGTGGGTGTGTGTGGGGATAGTAGTGGTTCCATTCTGTACATTCTGCATTCAAACGACGACCTACATGGCACTGATTCACTTGACTAGACCACGCAGTCTGCCGACGGCATCTGTTCTGTCACTCACGGAAGGGAGTTTGTGTCCGATGACAAAACCTAAAAGCCGCACGCCTCGATCTCAATTCCAACTCGAGTAGGAGCTTTTTTGTTGGTGTGACCATTACAGCTGCCATGCTTTGTTGAACAAATGCGTGTGAAGAAAAGGGAAGGAACAAAAAAAAAAAAAAAAAAAAAATCACACACAAAACTTGTTCTGGCGGCTGACAAGCTCGTAGGTGTGCGCGAAAGCGCCTCGTCAGAATCCGTCTCTGGAAGCCCAGAGAACAGAAGGTGCCCTCAGCATGAGACTGGAAGAGTGTGTGGGGAGAACACACAGAGAGAGAGAGAGAGAGAGAGAGACAGAGAGAGACACAGAGAGAGAGAGAGAGTGAGTGAGTGACTCAGACAGACAGGCAGAAAGCGACAGATACAGAGAGATAACACATCATACAGAAAGAAAGAAAGACAGCCAGCCAGAGAGAGGGAGCGAGAGTGAGAGAAGGAGCGGAAGTGAAAGGGGGGGGGAGAGACAGAGAGAGAGCTGTCAGTTAGATCCCAGCCAGTACTGTGAAAGTGATGAGGGAGGCGGAGAGAGATGAGTGCGACAGAGAGCCAAAGTGCAAAGTGGGAACAACACTGCCAGATTCACTTCAGAGAGAGGAAGAGGAGCAGAGGGGTGCTGAGGGAGGACACACAGAAACCGGGGGGGGGGGGGGGGGGCTGAGTGTGAATGAGAGGGGTAAAGAGATTCCAAAAGGAATGGGGGATAACACTTGACAGTGGGCCTTCTTGGTGCCTCTGCCCTGTCTAGCACTGGGAGGATTCTGGGGCCTGGGCCTGGGCAGAGAGTATGTGAGTGTAGAGAGAGACGGGGGGGGGGGGGGGGGATGAGAGACACAGAGAGAGAAACAGGCAGAAACAGAAAAACAGAGCTAACAAAAATAACAGAGGGACTGAAAAAAGCAGGAGCGAAAGACAGCCATGGAAAAGGGGAAGGAAACGAGAAAGATATCGTGACAGATATACAGAGACTGAGAGAAAGAGAGAGAGAGAGAGAGAGAGAGAGAGAGAGAGAGAGAGAGAGAGAGAGAGAGAGAGAGAGAGATTGTAAGAGACAGAAACATTGATAGATAGAGAACAGGGTATTTCCAGCACAGTCACCTGTGTCTAGAGAGTGGGCTTGTGTGTGGTTATGCTAAGACCACTTCTGCAGGTTAAAGCTATTAGCTAACAGGTATACAATGTATTGGCATGCTCAGTGTTCACATACGCTTACATACACACTTACACACATGTAGAGAGATACAGGGAAGTGTGAGGGAGAGTGTTCCCTGCTAACAGGTAACCCACCTAGGTCGGTGTTGGGGCTGGCCAGAAGTTGCCGGAACTTATCCAGACGGGTCTTCTCCCGTATGGTCATGGGCGGCGCACCAGAGGAGTTCTGGTCAGAGATGCGTGCCACCAGAGGGACTATGGGCCGTACCGGCAGAGACTGCTGCTTCTGCAGGCTGGAGCGAACTAAGAGATGCGGGTGGGCAATAGGAGAAGAGACAGGGGATGTGAGACAAACACACACACAAACAAACACACAAACACAAACACACACACACTCGTTCAGAAGTTTCGTGCAGCCGTCCTGCTGCATTGCATACTGACGAAATCTAGAAAAAGCAAGAGGCTACAAAAAGTATCGGGTGTGGACAGATCATGAATTCATCAGCTAGCCCTGTGGGCTAGTGAGCCCACCTCCGCGCCCGAGTAGTCAGGTCGCTCAGAGTCTCTGTGCAGTTTATGGCCAACATAAACTTTATGAGTAAGAGGCTCTGCCTAGGGGACAGGCCCATAACAGGGCTGGATAAATCATACATTCATAAGCTAGTCTAACCCCCCTACGGCCAGAGGGATGCTCCTGTGTCCTTGTTCACCTCCCAGCTTGAGGCTGGTTGCAACAGCTGAACGGCGCGCTCATGAGTATGATTGTACTGACCTCAAATCTGTACCGTTCTGATTTATGCAACGTTCATCCACAAGGTAGCTGATTAAAAACACCTGCCATACTTGATAGTCTGCTTTGCCAGGCTAGTGGTCTGGCCACCATTGAAATCACTCTTGCGTACTTAACACAACATAATTCTCAACCATGATATTATAGTTAAGGCAGGGTGGCCGGGTCAAATGGTTTAAACACATTTACATTTACTCAGGAATAATAGCACCTGGTGGTGGCAGTTTCTGCAGTGCCTTTCAGTAGATTTTCACTACTTAGATTTATCACAGCTATATTTCACCAAATCATTTTTGATTGATTTGTTCCGTCTTCATTTTTGATTTGTTGCAATCTTTGATATGGTCATGTGTAGTGGACTGAGATATTGATAAGCATGAGATGAATGTCTAAGAACTCTGACCCAAACAGTAAAAACATGTTTGCTGAGGTGACTAATAAATCCTAGCCAAACATGAAATGAGAGCATAAAGAAGAAACCGTCTGTGTAAGCCTCATCACCAGGCAGACTAGACCAAACACTGTAAAGGGAGTAAAACAGACAGTTAACCCGGCAACTCATTGGTCGGCGACTTGGATCATAAAAAGGGGCATTTTCGATCAACTCTGAAAGACATGAAGACACCAAACCCCATGGCTAACACATCGTAAAACACCATAATAATGTGATTTTAAGATGGATAAGTTTAGAGTGTGTTATATTCGGAGTGTAGTTTGTGCCCTCTGCAGGTTAACCATGGAATTGCGTTTCAGTGCAGAGGCTAAAAACCAAAGAGGGCATGGTGGGATAGCCTTGCATACCTGAAGAGGTGTTTAGCTGGGCCTCACTATTGGACCTCACCACCCTCCCATTGGTCGACCTGTCGTCACTCATCTGTTGGTCATGACACGGCTCGCTCCTGAGTGGCCCCAGCGTATCTGAGGGGTGGGACTCAGAGTCACTGTCAGGTTGGGTGGGGAGAAAGGTGGGGACTGTGGGTCGAGAGTGGGGCACGGGGGCAGGAGGTGCAGCGCCCATGAGGAGGTCTTCATCCTCCTCGTCATCGATATCCCAGGCGTCGTTGGTGCTCCGTGCAAACTCGAGGAAGCTTGAGGCCTTCTTGGATTTGACATTCTGAGTGCTGTTCGACTTTGGAGTGTCTTTGAGAAACCTGTGGTGACAGACCAAATCACAAAGTCATAAATGAGAGGGAGAAAATGACAGCCGGACAATCGCCGATGCCGACAGAAGCCAAATTAAATCTCTTTCACCGAGGAGAAAATTGGTTCACGAGACAAGAAAATCACAGTGGGAGCAATACCAAAACAAAACAAAACAAAAAAAGAGATACATTTCAAGCATGAAAGCAATTCACCTTGTTTACAAAAAAAACACACTCACAGTCCAAATGATGAACAAGGCGGTGAAGAGACTTTGACAAAAATACTAATTAAAAACACACACACATTGACTTTATCCACATGATGCATCCGATACAAGCATAAGTACTTTGCCAGCGTAACACAAACTTTGTAAGTAAGGATAAAGTAGAGCAAAATGATTGGACAGAGAGTTAAAAATGAGAAAAACAGGGATGGGGACAGTGAGAGGTGAGGTCTTCATGCAGTCCAATCCCAGGCAGCACTTACGCTCGGGGGATCCGCGGATCCAAAGGAGGGTGCTGAGCGCCATATACAGGCTGTAGACTGACAGACAGAAAAAGAGATAAGGAGAGGTGAGAGGAAAGAAGTGCGTGATGGGGGGGGGTGCAGAGAGAATGTAACAGTGCGTGTGTGTGTGAGTGTGTGTGTGTGACAGAGATAGTGCGTGTCAAACAGAGGGAGAGGGAGAAAGAACAGAAAACTGGTGTACTCAGTGTTAGGAAAGCAACAGGAGGTCCACACCCAAAAGGTACCTACAGAAGCACTTTCCCTTGTCTAGCAGTCTGTTCAAGGGCTGGGTTCAAAAACGTACAAAACTTCAGAATGGTACTGTCACACAAATTAGGAAAAGGGTTGAACACTTGATTAGACAGAGAGAAGACAGTCTGTTGTCCTGATGATAACAGACTGCTATTTTTATTCAGCAAGAAGGCCTACAGATCACTGGGCATTTTTGTTTTGGAGTTGTTTGTACAATTTAACCATGTTAAAATGTGCGACTAATTGTTATTTTAGACCACTGAATGTGTTACTGGTACAAAGAAAATACGTATGCTACGTCTTAAGCGCATAGCCTGGTCCATCCTATTGCAGAAGGTGCCATAAGGCTAACACGCACGGTCAGAATAAAGACTCCCACCTTGCAACCCTATCTAAATTCAAAACGCCAAGTGAATTGATGGTAAAGCATTCTGACTATATTTTTCACATGCCCATACCAACACACACAATAATGATTTAATTTAGTCTAATTTGATTCCATTTTATCAACACCAATCAACACTGGACTAATTGTTCATTAGTGATTTAACCAAACACTTTGTCACAGAAGTGCTCTACACAACTAAGCCAAAAACTAAAGTTAACCAAATCCTGGATGTTAAGTGTATTTGGTTCATCTAATACCGAAATGATGACAAAAGAAAAATAGGGTGTGCACAACTGTGCCCCACCCCTGCCCCATCACACCAGACCAGCTGAGCCAGATTAAAGGAGATGACATCATCATCATCATCATCTCATGTTACACAGCCACACCCTTGCATCACCGTCACAACACAGTCTTACACAACCCAGAATCCATTTGGAAAAAAAAATACAAAATTAAGCCACAATTAAGTCCTTGGCTATCTTATTGAGTCTATCGTATGTGTTTTAATTCAAGGGAGATTCTAGGGGTGTGGAAAAAAAGAGCTTGACCATCAGAAGTTGTGGGAATCTGAAACAAAAGACTTAACTGATAATTGTACTTATCCAGTATCCACAACAGGTGTCCCACCATTTTTGTAAATTCAAGTCCTTTTAAACTGATTTGGCATTTTGTTCAAGGTCACACAACATTATTTACCTTGGCAACTCTGTTATCGCGCACTTGAGGTGTTTAAACTACACAACGCAAACATCCATCCAGACCTTCTTAATGTCTTGATACGAGATGATCCAGCGCCGTGGCAGTTTGAGAAAGTTACCACAGACTGAGGTCTTTTATTCAGATTTTTGTGTAAGATCCTACAGACAATTCAAGCACTCTCCAGGGCTTCTGTTAATTTCACTGCCTTTCAAGTCCTTGAAATTTGTTCATCTCTAATTCAAGTAGGCTACATTCCATAGTTCCCAAAGCATGTGGGAACCCTGGTCTGATTGTTATTCTTCCAAAACAGTGGATTGGTATTATTAAAGATTGTTATTCTTTCAACAGTGTTGAGAGGCCTTGGGATGGGCTCAGGCTGGTTCCACTATAAAGCACTTCAGTGGTCAGTATAATGGATGAACAATATCAAAGGCTTCTTTATTTAATAGGCTATCAAAGAACTATCTGGACAGGTTAAATTATTGTACCACAATTACAGCATTACACATGTAGGAGAATGACAAGAAAAAAGGAACTAGACACAAACTGACAGAGCGTTGTACAATATTTCAACAAAGTACAATATTGCACAAATAGTTCAACAATAATGTACGATCAAAGCATAAATAACTACAAAACTGAATGTAAACACAAAGAAAGATTACAATGCAACTTCATGAGCCGGTTTCTTTCATGTTGGGGGACAACAATCACGTAGGGCCTAGGGCATTAAACAGGTTTCAGAGTAACAGTCTGAAAAAAAGGCATTCATTCTAACCAAAAATACAAGTAACCCAATTTAGATAGGTTTCATGTCCACACTGGGGAGACAGGAGGCCATGGCCAGTTGCCTGATCTGTGCATTGTGACTTAGCTCTGTTGTTTCCTGTTTATATTACAAACTAAGCACTACAACATGAATGGTGCTGCCCACAAAGCAAAATGTGCAGATATCTATACCCTTGATTCAATTTTCATGATATCCTAGAAAGGCTACAGGCTATGTGTAAAGTGGTCGATTCACATTCCCAAAGTTGGTACAACTGGTCTGGCTTTGGGTTCGCAGTGGATTGCGAAATCACCCAATCATTCAAAACCACACATCTTGCTTTGTCATTCAAAAGTGCTTCATCATTGTGGTCACGTTTCAAAAGTTAGCGACATTGCGAAAGAAAAGCAAAATTCTTCAATGACAAGATTGCCCGTGTTGTGATAACCTAGCTTCCGTCATGCATCTAGGCAATGACATTTAGCTTATGCTGCCATTGTTTGGAACGGAACCATTTAGTTCCAAGAATACAAAGAGCACATTTGGCGGTGTAGGAAAGAAAACTTTCCCCAAAAATCTGTCTTGTGACGCTATCTTATTATGTTATAACCGATTTTTCACAGAGAGGGGGGAAGTAAAGACATCCCAGACCTCGGTAAGGTGAACTGACCTCAAGTGACAGACTGTCTGACGCTTGAGTCACTGATATCGACCTGTTAACATATGGTCATCACATCCTCATTATCATAGAAGGCCATAGACCACAACTAAGAACTACAATGTCACCAAATAACTCCCTGACATTGTACATGTTTGACCCTATCTTGTGACACTGGTGAAAACAAAACATAAAGACACAAGGTAAAAAAGTATTCCAATTAGCAATGGTATAGCTGAAATGCTAGCAACTACACTGCTATCATTTTGTAACTAGCAGAGATAGCATGGGTTGCACACAACGGAAGAAGTTAGGGACTAATAAGATTGGGTTTGCCCACTATATGAATGTTCAAGTGGTACATTTCATGAAAAGATTAGTACCCACCTCCCCGGCACCTTCGTGTTTCGCTTCCAAAAATGTATTCTGCTGTCGGTAGCCATACCGAAAATACTGTCTCCCCCTTCAGTGTGACACAAGACTCGGGACAACGTCGATGGTTAGCATTGGAAAACCAACTAAATGTATTACTATCGATAACATAGGGCAACTTTGTCCTTAACGTTTACAAATGTCTGAAATTTTATGTGATAAAGTATGCGATAATATTTACTCAGAGCCTTAGAAGCGCATAAAATAGTGAACAGGAGGTCGCCATCTTGAACATCAGAAACCGGGATATGTGATTGGTGGAAATCCTTAACAGGTGCAAAGAATGGAGCCAATGGGAGACCATATGTGAAGGCCAAGGGCAGAACCGTTGTTTTTTCTTTGAAGTTGACATCATAACGTCCACAGGTGTTTGTATCAGGCAGCAAACGTTGTATCTGTTGACAGTACAATGGCAAATTGATAAAATGTTGCCTTTTGCCAGGCTTGGAAAATCCTGCGCGACAACGTTTTGAGCACGTGGCCTACTGAAACTTATCTAAAATGTCAAAGAAAAAACTTTATGTAGTTTGTAGGTGTAATTTCATCTCACACCTCGCAGTCTTGTCAAAGGCGGGTCCTCAAATCATAATAATTTGTATAGTACTACCAACAAGACCCCAGGATATATCAGTTTCTACATGAAATTATATACATTAATTGTATTACTTATTATGATTTTACTGTATTTGGAGGAAGTAGGCTACTAACGTGGGTTTTGGGACCAAACAAAGGTTCAAAGGCATAAAAGTATATCTTGGTATAAATCAGGAGGAATCAAAATCACAATTTCCTTGAAATGCGAGAGAGATAGACACAGAGAGATCCCTAGATTAATGTGGGGGACATTTTGGTTTACTCAGTTTAAATAACAAGGAGCTACTGACAGCTGGAACTGACCTAATTCTTTCTGAGGAACACTGATAGGATAAAATGAAAAGGCACACAGAGAAAATTAGTTTGTGTTGTGGGATGCTAGATGTGTTTCAGTTGTAGGGTTATCAGTACAACAGCAGAGGGCAGCATACACTTATATATAAAACAAGGTTTTGCAGCAAGGTATTGCTGGCCGGGTTGTCTGACTCCCTCCTTTTCCCTCACTCTGTATACATCTTACATGTAACAACATTGCTTACTTGTGGACAGAAACACATATCGACAGAAGGAAGACATTTTGTAGGTGTAAAATTGTGTGTGTGGTTTTTTTGGGGGGGGGCGGGGTGGGGGGTGGGGGGTGGGGGTTGCTGTTCATAACCTTCTGAATGCCACACAGAGCAAGGATTCCCTTGCGAATGTGAAAAGTGTGAATGCGAAATAAATCTCTGAGAGTGCTTGATTTTTTCTGGGTTTAAATGGTCCCTGTGTGTCAGTTCATAACTGTGGTAATAACATCTGTCATGCACACGCTCTGTGCTGATATTGGTTGTAAACGAACGATTTTTGCATGAAACAGGTACGTGAAAAATTGTTTCATTGTTTCAGAAAACACCATCAGGATTTGGTAACCTTTTCTCGTAATTCTTTTATATTGTAGTTTACAGTCTATTTGTGTTACATCCTGTGGCCTAACCTATTACAGGGTATTGTTATACCCTGTTATGTGTACCACCAGTGTACAGACATTCAGGAACTCAGGACATTACTCAGCGCAAAGGCTGTTTTGACCATATTAACAGAGTTGTTTTTGTATCATGGTGTTACATGGACACATTTAACCGGAATGTTCTTTTAATAGCTGACACAAGAGATTCCTACCTGGGGCGTCTTCCTGGCGTGTGCTAGTCGGCATTATTTTGCCACTGATGGTCGAAGCAAACAAAGGGACCAAGGGCAGATAGGCCGTGCCCTTGAGTGTGACTCTCCTCTGCCTCCCTGGAATGTTCCTTTCCCTTTCCTGACTATTCCCCTTTGAGGCTGGTGTTTTTGTTTTTCTGTCGTGTGTGTGTGTGTGTGAGTGCCCGGCAGTTTGAGTGAGGGCGCCTACACACTGCTATTGATCTCCATGTGCCAGACACATTCCTGGTCTTTCAGAGGTTATCTGGCAAACACACCGGTCACTGAGTTACTGGTTTTGTCAGCACCAAGCACACTCTAACAGGAACTACTCCTTGTGCTGGCTCTGCACCTATTTCCTGCTCATTGGCTAGTTTGTCCACTTTCTTGGGAAATTGGGGTTTTGCATAAGTGATGAGAAGAATTACTGTTTAAACTTGAAACATTGAACATTAAGTGAATAGGCAGGGATTCCATCTGTTGTTTTTACTAGGTGTGTTTTCTGTGGCTATTTTCATAACAACACTAGGCTAATTTTGGCTAATTGTTCCAGCCTGGATTGAATCACAAAGCTAAAAGAAGACTTCTTTGTAGATATTTTTAGCTGGAGTAGACGTAGGAGTCACACTGTCTGTGCGATATTGTCTTTCCTGCTCATAGTTTTTCACAACAATGGGAAAGTCATTAAGTCTAATTTCACCAGAACCTTTTTTTACAGTCTTGTAATTTCTGAAAATCCCCTTAATGTAATGGCCGATATGTCGAAAATAAAACCCAAATGAAAAGCTGATGGTTTGAGCTGGTCTGTGTAATCCAGTATGATGCCAATGAAAAACCGCATGGCATGTAAGTGGCAGTAAATAATGGTTTTTCGGCATTCACTTATCGGGAGCTAAGCCCCCCTGTGGGTTAGCTTTCCTCAGGAGGGCTGCCTGGCCTGTGACGGGGACTGTGGCTCCGCTAGAGGCTTAGGGCTGGAGCACTAATGCTGGCCAGGCCTATGCCATTGGAGCTGAGCCTGCTCTGGTTACACAAGCGTCCCGGTTTGGAGCGGCTGCGCCGGCAGACGGGAGAAGGGAGCGATGGGTCAGCGAGGATACAGAGGAAGTAGGTCATGTGCATGGAGGAAGTGGGTCAGGGCACACTGCACGGAACAGGATGGCAGTGGACTTCAGTGGTAGGAAACTGCAGCACACACACACACACGCCACTCAATACAACTTACACACAAGTGTATAGCAGACCCCCTTCCTGCAGACACACCAATGAGAGTACCACTGTGTTGAGGAGACAGGACAGAGAACTTGGCAGTTGTACATTCATCCAACTGTTAAACCCAATTTTGTGAGAATTCATTGCCCAGAAAATTGAGTTCTTGTTTTTTCCCCCACGTACAATGCCTCCATGTGTTCTGTCTGCATTATCTGATTGTTTGAGGTTTCGCTAGGGCCATTGAAATTTCCTGGAGTGTTCACTGATTTGAGTTTGTCTGTGTGTGTTCTGTTTGTCTTAGGTAATTGTTGAATTATACACACTACTACATTTTAGACAGTTTCTAAGATTTGAGAATTTGATATTAAATATTTGAGAATCCTTACAGCACTAATAGGCTGCAGCTGCACCCACACAACCGCAAACACATACTCTCACCCTCACTCACATACTCACTCTCTCCCTCCCTCGACTGCACATTCCAAGCTTGCCTCTATCATCAAGCCTTCAGAGACTCTGCCTTTGTGATGAGCAATGTCCAAATTCCAGGTGGATGATGTTTGGTTCAATGTTTGGTTCATGTTTTTTTGTAATATTTACGTCCTAGTGAATTATATTCCGACACTCTGTCTGTCTCTCTCTCTCTCTATCACACACACACACACACACACACACACACACACACACACACACACACACACACACACACACACACACACACACAGCCCTGATATGAAGACCATGCTCGCATGTTGACATGTGAGTTGTGAGTGCTTAGTTTCATACACCAAAGGGCATTGACCTAACTGTGGCATTTAATCTCCCCTTTGTTCAGCCAAGCTTTCTGCTCCCCTGGTTGATCCGTACTGCTAGCTATTTATCCTCTGAAGTGTCTGTCTTGGTTGTGGCCCTGATCTGGGGTGGATTGGTAAAGAGGCAGTTTGTGATTTGGTTTTGTGAAATGTTGCTAATATTTTAGCTCAACTGCCAATTAAATTACACCCCTCCCTTCCATGCTCCTGAAGCACTGTGTTGATTGGTTGTGATTGTTTATGACTTGGTCTGAGCCACTATGTTTGTTTCCATTTACAGAGCCAAGACTGATATTATCACCCATTTTTGAGCACAAACACTGAACAAACAGCTGGAGGGCCATGAGGA
>NC_045155.1:5365643-5390643 GCF_900700415.2 Clupea harengus | reverse complement strand
GTGAGCTGGTAGGTACTGGTAAGGGGATCGGGTCAGTCCACAGCAGGGATGAGAGTCTGCCAGGAAGGAACCAGACACCTCCAGAAACGCTGGAGCACTTTGTTGACACTCCGGCAAAACTCAAAACACACAGAGCGCTAGTGCGTCACACGCTGATACAAATGCAAATGTTGCCTCTTCCAGAGAATTCCACCTTCCAGGATGGAAAACATGGGCGAGGCGGCTTTGGAGCGGAGCTCTGCCAAAGATTCCCGGATGTCACAGCAGGACCCCCTGTGGCATAATCACCTTAGCCTATACGTACACATTGATCATGATAAACCCATAAGAGCATAATAAAAGTTTGTTAACTGGATTGGGCATTAGACAAAAGGGCAATCTGTCTCACGTCTCTTTTTCAACTTTGACATCTGGCCATTGTCTGTGTTAACCCGTCTTAACCTTTTAGTATATGTAGGCTATACTATTGCTTTTTGTTTGTTTGTTTGTTTATTTTGGGGGTGGGGGTGCTGTACATGGGTTCATAGCCTTGAGGAGAAATGAATGAGTAGTCAATAGTTCAAGTTTAAAAAAATATTTATTGAAACTGTATAAAAAATAAGTTCCTAAATTTAATTTACATTGCTAATTCAGTTGACAGAAAAAAAAAAATCCAAGCTGCACTCATGCAACTAGAGGTGAAAACCATGTAAACTCATACACACTCATACACACACACTCAATCATTCAAGAACATTCTGAACTGAGACACAAAAAATTGTCAGCAGACTTTCAATACACCATGCATTGAGAGACACAAGTGCTTTGAAGGTTATTCATAAACCCTTAAATATGGTAAAAATAGGTTTTAAATAATATGTGGGCCCTTCAGAGTGGAATGAAAAAAAATTCAAAATTCTCTACAAATAAATAAATCCACATCTTTTGCAAGAAAAGACAAAATATTGACCTCACTCAAATAAATATTATTTACACTGTATTGTCTTGGCCTTTTGAGGCTCAAGACAAAAAAATATATATTCATATATTTTACATATTTACAAAAATATTAACAAAAGATCAGAACATAAGGTTGTCAGTATTGTATTTGCATTGCAGTGTGCATACGTGACTATGTGGGTGGCGGTTGTATAGGGGGACCATGGGATAGAGTGAGGCAGAGAGAGAGAGAGAGAGGCAGAGAAAGAGAGAGAGGCAGAGAAAGCGAGGTACGTCTGTTTCTGAGTTGCACAGATTGCTCATGAGGTTATCTGGTCAGCATTGAGTAAGTGTTGTTGTGCATAACCGCAGACTGCTTGCTGCAGATTATGGTGGAGGAAAAGGGAAACCCTAAAGTGTGTTGAAAGAGAACAAGAAGTAGTGGTGTGGCTATTCATTTCAAGTAGATCCAACATCCCCAACAGTAAAAACACACACACAGAGAAGGCACTGAACTAGAGGGCCGCGTAACCCCTCACTCTGGCTCTCCCGGGCACCGCTACAGGTAGGGAGCCTTCCAGACTGCTGTAACTGACAGTAGTACTTTAGCAGCTCAGGTAACTTACTAACATTCTCATCTTGGTCCGTCACAAAACAAACACAAGGTACCCACTATTATGACAGACCTCATCTCTGTTACAGTCTGAAAAGATGACAAAGACTCCGCCCCCCCTTTCTTACTGTGCCCAAGTGACTGAACAGGTTTGGTTCTTAACCATCTCTACAGTGCAGGTGCATCTATTGCCATTCTGACAAGTGCGCGTTGTGCGCTCAGCCCATTCTCCTCTGACCGACAGAGGGCTGGCTTGGGAGTCACATTTCAGGGCCTCTGTTGGCGAAGGGAGTTCACCAGAGGGCGGCCGTGGTGCCGTGACGCACTGTTGCCACGGTTACTTGCTTCCCACGTTGACTGTGGGGAAGGGCGTGGACTCGTGCGCCAGGCTATGCAGGCGGATCTCAGTGCCGTCTGTGCCGAGGGGGGTGGTGGCGTTCTGCATCCACGGGTGGTTGAATATGTCCTCGAAGGACGGCCTCTCAGAGGGCCTCAGGGACAGGCACCACTTAATCAGCTGCTGGCATTCTGGAGAGAAAGAGGAAGACAAAAGGGCGTGTCAATGGTGACTCAACAGTGAGAAAAGAAATACTATATCAACACAGTGTAAAACTTGATCAAACAAAGGGGTTACTGTAGGGTAATATAGTGTGGGAGAGGCTCACCTGCTGACACCCGTCTCCTGAAGAGCACCTGCCCACGCACAATCTCCTCGTCCTGCTCAAATGGGATGTCACCGCAGACCATATCATACAACAGGATACCCAGTGACCACACTGTCGCCGACCGCCCATGGTAACGGTGGTGTCTGATCCATTCAGGTGGACTGTACACACGGGTGCCTGGTGAAACCAAAACAAAAATAAACAAACATTAGTCATTCAAAAGGCACTGCAGACAAAAGGAAATTATATTGGTTCTCTTTTACTACCAGATTACAATATTAAAATGTAGTAAAACAATTACTGTATGAAAGCTATACATTTCCATTTCCAAAATGTAACATCATCATATAATGCAAGTTAATCTGCAGGATCATGTGCCTGTGAGCGTGACACTAGGTGCATGCGTGTGGGAGGGGTGGTTGCCATGTGACTATGTTTACAAACTTTGAGTTGTAACTATTCCCGCTCAGCCCAAAGGGGGGCGCTCCAACCAATAACAACTACTTGACCTCTTTGACGCACCAAAATAAAACAAACAGTATTCTCTTTCCATCTAAGCGGAATGCTTAATGTGGCTTGTTTAAAAAGAATATGACTATGCTAGCCTACACAAACGACAGACAAGCTTACTTGAATGCCAAACAATTATTGAATATTCCGACTTGACGCGTAACCAAAACACAACCTTGGGTTGGAATGCAATGACTACACCTATAAAAACGATTGCAGCCGTTTTGTGCCTTAAAATTGTCTGCTTACCGTCAAAATCAGTGTAAACAGTGTCCTTGAGTAGTGCCCCAGAGCCAAAGTCGATGAGTTTCATCTCGCCGGTCCGTAGATCAATCAATATGTTTTCATCTTTGATGTCCCTGTGCACCACACCGCAATTGTGGCAATGCCGCACTGCTTCAAGTACCTGGCGGAAAAAGTTCTTGGCCAGCTCTTCTGGTAAGGCACCTTTCTCCGTGATAAAATCAAAAAGGTCCTTAACGGTCTCCGGTCTCTCCATGACGATGATGAAGCTGTCTGGTCGTTCGTACCAATCCAACATCTTTATAATGCCACGAAATCCATTTCCCACTTTCTTTAGGAGAACGATTTCCATTGGGACGCGAGTACCGTTGGGCTAAAATGAAAGAAAATAAAGATACAATTAGCCATTCGCTCAACCTTAGTTGGGCTAATTTGCAGTCGGACAGTAGGACAATTCGTTTGACGCGTTCATTAATTTCTCTTACCAATTCTCCCCATTCAGTCACCCGATCTTTTGCAACATGCTTGATGGCAATCTGTCAGAAAATAATGAAGAACATTAATCAATACAATCCATGCAACAATCTCTATATAAATGATCTGCATTTTAAAATAATATCTAGAATATTAAAAACCATAAAAAAACCCACCGGCGCTCCGTCAGCAATCCTCAAGCCAGTGTAGACTGTGCCGAAGCCTCCGCTTCCCAAAACAGAGCCGACCTGGTAAATCTTCTCGAAGGGCTCCCTTTCTTTAACTATAAAACACGAATACAAAGATGTTGTTGAATTAAAAGAACATTCAGAATTTAAATCTAACAATATATATACAAGCATGTCTACAAATTAAATTCGATCCGTTACAAAATAAGTTACAGAGGCAAGCGCTCCATTATCCAACAGTCTTGTGACGTTCCCATTGGAGTCAAGCAATTAGCTTGCTAGCTAACGTTACCGCATTGCTAGCAGACACACCAACAACACAACGTCCTCTAACCTTGATGAACTTGAAGCTGGATTTTCGCCGGCATGTCGACGGTGGAAATATGGGTGAAAGAGTTTAATTTTGATAGAAGCATCCTTATAATCCGCAAATCAAATGATTTCCCACGATTACTCCGAAATGTAGGTCGAATTCCAACGTCGAATGCGAGTGATGCCGCCGAGTATCCACGTTGCCGAAGTAGGACAAATGCGGTGAAAATCCTTTCTCATATAGCGAAGGTATTCGCGAGGTCCGTGTTCAGTTCTGTCCGTTGAACCACGCAGACTTCGCTCGGTAGTAAATATCAATCACAGAAACGTTGATATAATGGTTTAAAACGGAAACGAAATTTAAGACACAACGATGTAGCCAAGTCCCGCTGTTGTGTAGAGTTACCACGCTGCGACACCGGCTTTCTGAATCGGTAAAATGGGGGCAGGACAAAATATATATCCATAGTAAGTGGGAGTAACCATTTCATTGAACGTCACTTATTCTCCGCCCGTTATCTTCTCCTCCACCAATGGAGAGACGGTATTCTTTCCAGCAGGACGTCAATCACATATGAAAGTAGAGGAAAATGACGCTGGGTAGACTTGACGTGGCGGGAATTAAAACGCGCCAAATAAAGCTAGACGTTTGTGATTGTGTAAGGCGCATGGGAGAACCCGCGAATTGCAGAGTGGTGTTTATTTTGAAAAAAGCAACGACTGGCTGCAAAAAACTGACCGTGTTAGGGAAGCAGGGCTAGACGATTGACAGAAAATGGTTTGTAAACATAAGTTTGGTAGATCAGTGTACAGTTTTTAAAATGAATCAAACTATTTAAATTGTAGAACATTAATGTATTTTTGGTTGTTTGATACCCTACAGACTACATTTCAGTTGTTTTATTTGTCAAACAATGTAAAGTTTACTCCTTTGTTTTTTAAACCATGTCACACGGGTCACATCATACATTAAATGGGGTGTAAACATATTATCGTATAAATAGTATCGTTCACAAGTGATAACTTTTTCACGGGATTTGGTTTTATTACGTTGCGGCATGGGAAAGCCTACATTATCTACTGAAGCTGTCCACGATGAAAGAGTTTCATGCGATTAGTGTATCCCTGTATTACTTTATTATTTTCTCATTCCATCTATTCAGTTTACCCTGTTAGCACGGCTATATACCAGTTGTAGACTGTTTAGATAGTCAAACAATGGTTCCCTCACCACCAAAGCGTTATGGAAAATAGGCGCATACCAGGCATTCTTTCAGAATGGGTGGCCGCGATTTTACTCTGTCGCAGGATGTGGGAAACTCGAGATAAAAGGCATCCATTTACCCTACAGCCCCCTCCCTCACTCCCGTCTTCCCCCGCTCTTATTGTTTGAAAAGTAGTCTAAGCATCTCTTTGACCAAGGGCAAATGCAGTCTCTAGCAGGGCATGCTACACACAATCTTAAAAGATATAACCTATCCAAAACAAACAAACAAACAAAAAAAAAATGTGGCTGTTCAACACTTGCACTGTCAGTTTGTTTGTTTTTCAGAACGTTAAACATAAGGACATTAAAACTAGGCTAAAAAAAAAACAAAAAAAAACTTTTAATGCTTATTTTTTTTTTGTTTTTACCTTAAATTTAATTCCACAAACATTGTAAAGTAAATGTAATTGCTTAATTCTATCTGAGAGCATGATCATGTTTCTCAGTGAGCCATTGAGACAATTTAGCAACATCATTTCCACAAAGCCCATCTAGAAACAGCATGTATATTTCTAGAATAGACCCTTATGTCAGATAAGGCTTTGCTGGTGGGTTCCCTGGCTTGCCTGAGGGGCATCCAGAATGTGTCACAACTCCCCCCTTCTCGGCTTCTAAGATCATAGGATCTGCAGTGGGGGTGAGCTGGATTGTGAACCAGAGAAGCGGCGGGTACTGTGTGATGCCAGAGAAATGACAGCACAGCTCGCCAGTGATGTTTGGGTGCCTGCTCAGCACAGATAGAGTGACAGCAACATAGAGCTCCATCTGTCAAATGTTGCTGAGGCTTTTATTAGACCGGCGCTTCTCAAAGCATGCAGCGGAGGCCAGCTCTCCCGTTCCGCTCCCCAGCCTCAATTTTCCCGTCACGCACAGGTTACGAGTCGACAGACCCCCAGCGACTAACCTCTTCTGACATCATACTTCTGTCAGGGGAGGTTCTCTTGTAGGCTTTATTTATGGCCACACCGGTCCTCGCCCACGTTGTTGCATTTGTTTAGAATCAAGTTAAGACTGCAGACTTCATGCCTCTAAGTCTCCTTCTCATTTTAGCCAATTGATCAATGATGTATGGTCCTGCTAGTGAGGTTACATTTTGACCAAAACTACAAGATGCATCAACTTTGTTGATTCACTTGGGAAAATACTACATACACATACTACAAACCACCTCTCCTGGCAAATGAGTCCCAGGCTGGTTTGGTGACCCCTTTCCCTCACCCCCTGACATTCTAATGTCATAGGCTGTCAATGTCATAGGCTGCAAATGCAGTCTCTAGCAGGGCATGCTACACACAATCTTAAAAGATATAACCTATCCAAAACAAACAAACAAACAAAAAAAAAAAAATGTGGCTCATGCTTCAACTCATGCTTCCCTTCTTCAGACACACACACACACACATACACACACACACAAACACACACACGAACAAATAGTCAAGTCCAGTACACAAATAGTTAATTACTAGATATGAGAAGGTGCAATCAGTCAAACATGCATTTAATTTATTGCTGCATATTTAGTGTAGGCCTACTTTTGCATAAACGGGCTGATCCTCTACAGCAGTGCACTCACCTATAGCCTCGGTGATCTGCAGTACTGTCATTAGATAACATCTCCTTTTCTTCCAGGACTGCTTGCAGGGTTGGTTGCTACGCATGCATTGTTGCCGGTAGCTTTCATAAATTGTGCATAGTCGATGCTGACATAATAGAAATCAAATGTTGTATTTGCACTTATATCATGGTATCGGTCAGTGGTGCCACCACCTGTATGCAAAATGTATGCATGTGCGTACCCTACCAGGGGCACAGGGCGGACTGGCAGTTTTGTTTTGATTTGTAGCCTATTGAAGGCGGTACTGAACTTGATGTGGAATTGGTGGAGGCAAAATATAACCACGTTAAAGTAAACTTAAATAACGTACACATGTTTCAAATATAAAACAGAAAGCAATGTAGTTTAATTTAACTTTTTAACGCAAAAAACACAAGCAGTTCAACAACCTTAGCCATCACTGTGTTAGCATAGTGAGGCCCAGTCTGGACTTGGCAGATGCGGAGCTGGAACAAGCTGGTGCAAGACAACGATGCTGCAGGGAACTGATTCTGATCTGTGCACCATCCCAAGAGACACAGTGGACATGTACCCCAACATTCACAATATAATCAAAGTTCTACTGACAATGCCTGTCTTGACTGCTTTGGTGGAAGGGTCATTCAGCTGCCTGAGACGCTTAAAGACATACCTGAGGAGCGGTATGACAGAGACATTGGTTCTGATAACATGAGTGGCTCTAATGGATAATCATAAAGACTACGGAGAGAGATTTGAGGGAGTTTGACACAACAGGGACCAGGAGAGTCAATCTTTCATCGTAAAGGTAGGCGTGTAAAATCAGGGTTGGGTTCCTGTGTTGGTCCACATAATGAGCTAGCAACCAAGAAACACATTTGCGTGTACAGTATTTATGACGATTGATTATTTAACATCCGTCGATACTTGCCCTCTGTCATTGGGTTCAGTGCTAGCTGGCATCTGAGTGAAGAAAGAAAACATGTTTATAAAAAAATGTACGGCTGAGTTTTACTTCAGTGTGAGAGTGTAATTTCATCCCTAGTTCTGAGCCTAACTCACTCATTTAGGAGCTGAAAGGGGGTGAGTAAACGTTTGTGAATGATGAGTCCCAATCAGCAAATGAAAAAGAGACTCGCACTTACAAGCAGGGGCTGGGGGAGGTGGGCCGCCCATTTCATGACGTAGATAAGTCCCAAACGGTCAGTATTTGCCTGGCAAGGTTCAGGATGATTTCAAACAGTGTGAATATTAACACCATCATTGATGTGTTTCATCACAGTACAGGCATATCATTTAGTTTACAGCTCAGAAAACACATTTCAGGATGCACTTACACTTTAACCAGGATGCACTTTAACTCAAAACTACCGCTAACGGCTAAATGAGGGCCAAATAATGTTTTGGCTGGAACAGTCCTTTAAATTACGATAAAGAAGGCTAAGTTAAATAAGATAATGTTCCAATCAACTGATTTATTTTCAAACGTAGCTTGTATTTCAGTGCAGTCTTTGTCACACTGATCCAGAGGCTCTCATTAACTTCTGTTTACGTTAATAGATGGTTTCTCTACATTTGTTGAAAATTAGCTGGTGGCACAACTTTCTTGAGAACGAGAATCCTGCGGGCGCCCCTGGTATCAGTCACCTTTTCTGTCACCTGTATGAGTACAGAGGCGTTGCCAAATTTAAACTAAACCGATAGGTGTCCTTCCTCTGTCAATCAGGGCCCTGCCAGCCTGTCAGGCCCTGGAGCTTAAGCCCCGCCTAGCCCTGATGTTAATTCAGCCCAGGTCAAGTCCTGTCCCCCTCCACTCTGTTGGATCCATCAGGCAATTGAATGGCCAGCAGATTGCTTTGCCACCCTCGCCACCTTACGACACTGACCTGTAAAACAATCAAGAATGTCTACCACTCACCCTCACAGCTGTTTTGACACCACACACGGGGTGCAAGTGAGAAAAGCAAGTGTGCCTTGCCTGGAGGAGATTAGGGTGAGGGGCCATAGGGATCCCCTATGGCTGCTCTTCTCTTCTCCAGTGTTGGAGAGCACTCATGGCTGTGTTGGCTCTCACTGCAGGGAGCCCAAGATGTATTTCTATGTGCTTTCTCTCCACAGACAAATATATATATATATATACGATCCAACTGTATATATATATATACTATATATCCATCAGTTGGATCAGATATGGATATATATATATAAAGGATCCAACTAATGGATATATATACGTATATCCATCAGTTGGATCCTATGTATATATATTTGTCTGTGGAGAGAAAACACATAGAAATGTATCTACATATATATATATATTTCTTTTCAAGCAGTTGTGAGAGAAATGCATTGTGTGTAGTGTGTAGAGGAATACCCCTCTAATGTCATCACCTTTCAGCGCTCTTAAAAATAAATGGTGATGTTGGTTGTCAGGTCCTATGAATAGTGGTGGCTGTTACTGTTGTGGTGGCTCTGACCTTTGTTTTGTGATGTTTCCATGCTGGGATGGGGTGGGAGAGGGGGTGGGGGCTTCCTCACATGACTGATGCATAGGGCTGCAGGAATGGTGTGAACACAGGTGCCTGTAATGGCCTAACCAGGCAGAGTGAGTGTCAAAGATTACCCAGCAGTTATGGGTCTGTGAAGGCTGCTCTTTGGAGAAACTCCTCAATAAAATCTAGGAGCACACTAACAGGTTCAGAGAGTTCGCTCCGCCATTACTGAGAGCAGTGGAGCGGGGGCTGCAGAAGGATACTGCCAGAGGAATTCCCTCTTAAAAAAACATCCTATTTGTCATAATTTGCCAACCTTTCGGGGTCCTTTCTGATCATTGGTTCTGCAGCCTTGACTTGCCGATGTTGCTAATCTATAGTGTTTATGTGTGTTTCAGTGATTAGCAAATTGGAGTTCCTCATTTGCCTCCCAAGCACCGCACCACCCCCTCCCCGCCCCCTCCACACACAAACTCACCCCCTCTTTTTTTTACTGCCAAATCACTGATGTCTCGGACACGCAGCTAAATAAAGCAGAGGGGGTCTGGTGAAAGTCCCACCCAAAAAGGAGGTGAGGAAATTTGTATTTTTAGTAGCACACTGAAAGGTCAGCTTACTTCCAGGGGTCACTTCCAGTGTGGCCTCCCTCGCTCTCCTCAGGTAGCACAAAAACCCCATAGGCTCACATTCTGAAAGGTCTTGACCAGGGGGGAGGGCAGGGGAGGGGGAGACATTGGTAAGGTCGCTAGTGGACATCAAAGCCCAGGGATATGTGGGAAAGGGCCAGTGAGCTCCCAGGGTTCACGCAGGGTCGGCTTTCATGTCAGCAAAGGCATGGGTCAGGGTGAGAAGTCACAGACATACCTGTCCAGCAGCACCGAGGCTCTCTTCCAGGAAATTACCCCCCACTTGTCTCAATTAGAGAACTGGCCCTGAAAGCCGGGCTTTGTTTAAAGAGAGTAGATAGGCAGGCAAAGGTCTGGAACTTGGTTTCTGCTGGAGGGAGGGAGGGGGGGGGGGGGGGTGAACAGGATTGATTAAGGTCAGTGGAAAGGGGGGCCCCAGACCACCGTTCTTTGCACTGGTCTGTTTGTTTGCTAAGACTGTCAGGGCAGCGGACGTAAATAACACCAGATAACATCTCATGGTCAGGCCTGACTGATATATTTAGTGACATGTGATATCAGGCTGTTTATATTTTGATCTCTAAAAAAGTAATTTGTTACAATAATAGGATGTTGCCCTATGGTAATTCTCAACCAACACACTATGGACTTATTATTCCCTTGACATCAACAAAAGACAGATTAGGTCACATAGACATTTTTTTTAAAGGTGTCGGAAGCTTTTTTGTTGAGGTAAGTATTATTTTACTGGCATACTGACTGTGTGTGTTGGCTTGGAGGTGAATTATTATAGTGCTTGCCACTGCTGCAGTCTCTGTAGCTCTCTCTTTCTAACTCAATACTGGACCGATTTCGATCGTTTTTGTCTCTAGCAACAATCTGAACCCAAAAAAGATCTAGAAATAGGGCCCAGATAGGAAAATCCAGTTTCCCTTTAATATCTTTAACAACTTCCCCATCTCTTTCTTAATTTATTTGGGCCATATTGTCTCATGCGCTTAAGTAAAAAAAAACTGCACAGCTATGCACTTTTCAACCTAGAACCGCATTCTCCCCTTGACTTAAGTCTGAAATTTGCTCGCCATGAAGGCAGTTATACACTTCAGGTGGAGCAACCCCAAAATCTGGGCATTTCTTATGTAAACATCATTTACACGTATTCTGCCCTTGACTCGCACGCTTTTCAGTTACGTGATGTAGTAAGTCATACACCATTACAAGGCGAAACACCACTTTGTGTTTGAAGTCGAAAGTAGGCCTAGTTCTACATGTAGTTGCAAAATCACAATGTTGCGTTTGGTTTTAAACTACAGAAATAACGTTTTTCATGTTTTTTTCAATTACAATGTAACCTAAGTTAGCATACTAAACAAAAAAAACTAGAAGAATGTGAGAAGAAATTAGTTTATTGGATTAAAATCACAAACTGCTCCTTTAAAGTCTGTTAATGGCATAACCAGCACTATGTAGCTAGAATTGACTGAATATATATATATATATATATATATCACCTACCTTCCCTAAAATTCAGTTTTAATGGTTTGAGGGAGGACTACAGGTTGAGGCCCCAGTGAAGGCAATAATTGCAGTGATATCCAGATTATAATACAAACCTGTTCTTGCCTTATCTTTGTAACCTACTGGACTCTTTAGATGTTATTGTTCACTCACCAACTATCGTTTGTGAAGACTTCAATGATCTAATGGCCAACAGGACAAAACCTTTGGACTGTTCGAGACAACAACTGCCCTCACACTGTTTTGCTTTCTCTACCTCTCTCTCGTTCACATCTCTTTTACACAAATCTTTCTAATATTTTACTTTATATTTATTAAAAAAAAAGATATGTTGTGCTTTGCAAGCAGTAGTAATTTCCTTCTAGAAATGCCAATCCAGTTATTGTTATTATTTAGTTTGGTCTAGTCAGCTGGATTTCTGTCCCACTCTTATCAGTGTATGACACTCACGACGGCAGGCGCCAGCTCTTGGCCTCACACCAGCCGAAGCTGTGTTGTCCCCCTGGCTACTGTAATGGTTTTAAGGGTCACAGAGCTGCAAATTGTCCTCTGGAATGTGATTCAATTTGAGAAGGCCAGGAATTTGCCTAACCAGGGAGAGGGACTAGCTCATGCCACCGTCTAGCTGAGGGGGGGGGGGTCCACAGCATTTTCCCCACGGAGAACAAACAGCAATAAAGCCATGCTGTGATGTTACATTTTCCCCTTAGACATTCACACTTTTTCAGTACGTTGTCACAGTAGGGAAGTCTGTGATGGAGGGATCTTTTGTTGTGTCTGCAGTCCTCATAAGCACACTGTAAGTCTAGACATATTTTCCCATACCGGTCATTCCACTGTTAGTATCTTGTACGGGGCTCAAACAGTATTTCTGTTTTACATTGGCATTTTCTCTCGGTCCAGAAACAGAGGGGGTTTTCCCATGCTTAATATCCCTGCTCACTGCTTGGCTTCCTCAATTCCCCAAAAAAAGAAGAAAGAAAAGCGGTGATGTCACCCCTGAAACATCCCAGTGCAGTATAATAGGCCACTTCCTTGTGTATTGTGGTGGTCTCCTTTTAATGAATAGAACTTGAAAACATAGCCGTGTGAAAGCAGCCTCTTCAGTGAAAGCTCAGCAACTGAGTAGAGATGACTGATACATACGTACATATGTTTGCTAAATGAGAGAAATACATAAAAAAAAAAACAGCTGCTATATGTAAACACAAAAACAGCACTTACTGCTAAAACTGAACTTTCTATCTTGGGCTACGGTAGAATGTTGGTAATAATAATATAAATTATAATAATATGATCAGTATCATCCATACTTCACCATTGCGTTAGGTAATACTAAGTGTTATCTTCATATCCTATGATTAATCTTATGCTTTGCTCCATGTTCTGAGACCAATCCCATCATAGTTCCATATCCCCCCGAGTACTTGAGTTTGTCAGGAAATGATTACTCGATTTTTTAAATGATGCACTCGTGAAACCCCTAGTGTGTGTGTGATTGTGTGTGTGTGTGTGTGTGTGTGTGTGTGTGTGTGTGTGTGTGTGTGTGTGTGTGTGTGTGTGTGTGTGTGTGTGTGTGTGTGTGTGTGTGTGTGTGTGTGTGTGTGTGTGTGTGTGTGTGTGTGTGATACTGTATTGTATTTTGCATCCTGGACTGCCGGATTCCTACAGCTCAGACACACCACGACCACACATGTATGGACACATGTTCCGAAATGACTCACAACCCTCACATAGCCCTTCCCAGCAGAGGTAAGGAGAGCTCAGGAATGTTTGCAGCAAGGCAGAAGGGAGGATGGGTGATGGGGATTCTGTTGTTTTAATGTGCTCTAGCAATAAACTTTACTCACTGACTTATTTTCCTGTAGTCTTCCCCTGCCCCCACACAGACACACAGACATATACACACACACACACACACACACACACACACATGGATTTGAGTGGTATGTGCATAACTAAACATGGAACTCTTCAAAACATGGATATCTGTCTTTGGGTGTTTCCCCTTGGCATTAGCAGTATACTGGTGTTGACTGCACTATCTTGAAGTACTCCACCCAACCCAACATACCAACCCACCCCTAGCAGAGAAGAAGTTTAGAGAAGGCGTGAGGAGTGACAGAAACACGCCTAGGATGCTTATTTCCCTGTAAAATAATTTACTTAAGTTTTGCTTTTTTTTCATCGATTTGCATCTTAGTCACACATGAAAAGCACATGTTCCCCACTAACAACAATAGCAGCCACAAGTACCGCAAACCCACCGGAGCAGAGGTGTCGCACGTGGAGGCGATGGCTGTCAATGATGACCGATGAACCCTGATTGCTAATTTCTTTTGTGATCAACAGCAAGCTTTTCATTTTCCCCTTCTTCAGAAATTCGTTTTTTTCCCCCCTCACAGCTGCGATGTCCTTGGGACTCTGAGTGAGGGAGTAAATGGGTGGCGATGCACATGGAGAAAATAATGGGGCACAAATCACTCTCATTTTTCTTGAGGCCAAGAGATGATGGCCTGGAGAGAATTGAGAGAGAAAGGTTTCAAAAGCACTTATTTGAGCAGTTATTTCAGAAATTGACCATGTGTGAGAGAGATGATGGGCCGAGGAGAGTGAAAATTGAAAGGGTGAATATTGACTGTAATGGGTTAAAAAGGAAGAGAAAGGCCGTTCGATCAAAAGGGCGACAATGGTTTGATAAAAGCAGCTCCTATTAATCGCTGTATGGTCATGGTTGGGATTTGTATGGTAGACTTTTTCTATAAAAGCTGATTTTCACCCAAATCGAAACCTTTGCGGCTCTTAATTATCGGTGGTTTCCTTCCCCTATTCAAAAAACAGCAATCAAGCCATCTTTTAGTCTGCTTACAGTCGAGAGAGCAGAGCTGAGAGTCCACTTCAGTGTTGAAAAGCTAAGGATGGAGGGAGGGAGCTCACGTTAAATCCCGACACGCTGTTTGCAGTCGCCGGAGAAGAGCTCCAACAATATGCCTCTGATTTCTGCTGCTGAGGTGCTCTGTTTATACACATGCTTCCCCAGCACATGGCCAGTGCTCGCAGTCAGGTCACTTTCCCCCTCCACCCACAACAGTGAGGCCAGCGCTAAGACCAGGCCCAGACCTCTGCATCCGTGGAACCGCTCGGGGCCACACAACTCCAGGGTAAACAATAGCCCTTCTCTCACTCTCCGTCGATCGCATGACTCATCGCATAAACAGAGGCGTAACTTTCCTGTTGTCCCACAGCCTTTACCTACACCCCCACCCCCACCACCACCACTCTCTGCTCCCGTAGTGTAAACGTGTAATCGCTGGAAAACAAAAAACGATTTGCGTGGAACAGAGACGTGGGAGAGCTGGAAAAGGTGTCCCTGCCCATGTTTACATTCACAGGGCCCTGACGTCAGAGCAGAGGCCGAAGCAGGTAAGTGCCCAGTGCACCCGGCCCAACACACCGCCAGCCTGCCAGCCTGTGTTTACTCCACAAGCCGAGGGAATTAATTGCATTTATGACTCACAGCGAGAGAAAGAGAAAGAGAGGGAGGGAAGGAAAGAGAGAGAGGGAGGGAGTCTTTATTTAGGACAGATGCACTGGCTTGGAGCGCTGGTGGGTCAGGCAGGAGAGGAAACTTGAGATGGAGTCACATGTTGGGTTTACGCCAACAATTCCTAATAGACTCTGCTGTCTTTGTTAACCTTCTCACATCACAGTAGCTCTCTCTCGCCCTTTAATCCTGTGGTCTTTGCCTCGCCCTCCTTTTCATGTAAAGCATGGGCCCGCTTATCTGGAAGGGTACTTGGTACCTTTTTTTCCATGTGATTCCCATCTGTTGAATAAAATGTTTAATCTGCTAACAAACTGGCATGGATTGTATGTTTCTATTCATTATATTTACATTTCAGCATATTGAAATTGCCAGTAAGATATTAAATTAGCATGAAATTCAATTAACTTAATGAAAAGCAATAATTATTGAGCTATAAAGTTGTGATTTCTTTACTTCTGAGAGAGCCAAGATTAAGAATGGTGCAGATATATTTCCTATTTATAACAAGTATGATTTAAAGGATTTTATTACAGCTGTTACATATGATCTATTACCATACATTATATCAGAATGACTTCCATGATTTAACTAGCTTCAGACAGCTCTCATTCTTACATAATGAGTAAACCCCTTTAGCTTGGCCTGGAGTGGAACGACCCTTGAACTCAGGTGAGTTGTAAGCTGGTATGAACTTTATACCGCCTACACACAAGTTGGTTCAGATTCCACATTCCTGCCCCAAAGACACTGTTGAGCAACACTCATTCAACATCTATGTTCAGTGGGCCACAGTTGTACAACTGCTGGGGAGGGGAATAGCTTCCATGGAGGCTGCCCTGTGGACCTGTTGCACTGGGTTGATGGTGGTTTAAGCATGCTATCCTGAATGCTATGCTGAATGCTATCCTGAATGCTATGCTGAATACTATCCTGAATGCTATGCTGAATGCTATCCTAAATGCTATGCTGAATGCTATCCTGAATTAATTGCCTCCTAGTTTGGGCCTGCCATGGTGCTTACCCCTATACGCTATGGCCAGGTAGTGAAATATACACAATGGTCGTAAAATATACACAATATGACTTTGTGTCATCAATCTATGGCCAAACTAAGACTAAGAATCTAGTTGTGAGGAAGTACAATACATATTTTAAAGGATAAAGGGAATTTAATTTGTCAGGACTATTGTTCAGCTGAGTGCTTTGGTAAACACAGATACACTTCAGATTCTGCTTCAGCTTTTATGACGTCAAACATTCTTGGTAGGAGGAAAGAGAGACAAACTACCTAGCCGCCTAACATTTCCAACTGGGAATGCCTCTACTCAGGGCCGCTAGTAACATATCACGAGCACATACTGAGCCTGTGAAAGTATGCCTTATGCAGTAGATTACATTCTGCATGAAGCATCCAACATCCTGAGGCGCCTGCATTTGGAGGTCATTTTTATTAATACTTCTACTGAAAGGTCACAGAGGAACAACTAGCCGTGCTGGTCAGGAATGCCTGCAGGTCAGGTCAGTTCAGACAGAGGGATTGGCAGCCGGGAATATTTTTCAGGAACAGAAGACTCTGTGCCCACAGAGGTGTTTGAAGCACTCAAGAATTGAGAGATGCAATTGAAACAAACAAGCAGGTGCCAGACCAGTGTAACATCCATAAAGGGTAGTCCCAAAGGTGGCTGTGCAACCACTGAACATTTCATGCAAGCACACGTGGCATCCTTGATAGTCATAGAGTCACAGTTCTCATGCAAATTCATTTATTATTATTACATACATTATTTAACCAAGCTGTGGTCAACATGTTTTTCAGGTAGGGGACTCTGGTTTGGTGAGTTTAACTCATAGTTGAACATACTTTTTCACAAACTTTTTTCTTTGTCTTTTCCACTCAGCTGCTCTGAGGTCCTCCAGCTTTTTGCATTATCTCCTTAAAAACAGCTATCTTATCACATTTGGCTGAGGAAACATTGCCTCTGCTTCCACCACCTTCCTCCCATGTGTCTCTCTGCCTGTCTTATCTCCACCAAGACTCCATAAGCGCTGAGGAGAATAAGGTTAGTGTTCCTGCCCCAGAGAGCTGAGGAAGAGGGAGATGGAGAGGTAGGTAGAGAGAGCAGCTGCAGAATAAGGTATGTGTTATATAAACACTACCCAGACAGGCTGCTAACGCTGCACCAGATTTGGCCCGGTTCTGGCGTGAGTCTGCTACCGGGGGGACACTGTAGTTAAAAAGAAAAGCTGCTTTTGCAGCTGGCAGGACTTGAGGGAGGAGCGGTATGTAGAACTTAGTGGGGAGTCCCTCCGACCCTGAGCACATGTGTTCACCACACTGTCATCCCTGATCTCACCATGCCTTCGAGCCATCCACGGAGACAGGGAAGAACTCAGCAGGCCAGGCATACAGCCATTGTTACCCTGCTCCAGTGCTAACAATTGGGGAATCAGGGACAGTTAAGAGCCCACAATGAAGTCATGCTGCTTTGTGAGATAGAGGGGAGGGGGCTGCTCAATGCCCAAGTCCACTTTCTTGGGAATCAGGTCAGCATTGTTGCCAAACCCTTCACTGACACTTTTCCAAGAATCCGTGAAAAGAGAAAAGAAAAGTTCACAGTGGGTTCCCAGGCAGCAAGGCCCCAAGTGTGCAACCACACTGCACACTGTAGGGAGTCTATTAGCCAAGCACAAACTTCCCAAGATGTCCAATAAAATAAGGAAACTGTAGATGAGCCTTGGAGGTAGTTTAGACGCATGGAATATGAATCAGTGGAAACAAAAGACCTGTGTAGATGAAACGGAAGCTCCTGGTTCCCTCTTTCAGTGGAAACAGAGTGTAGTATCAGTGATAGAGGCCCTGGGTTGCGGTCACAGTGACATACTAAGGACACCCATTCATTCAGGACTAGCGCTTAGGAAGAGGAAGTCATTCTATTACTGGGTAAGGGCAGGCTGGGGGGATTTTCACTCTCTCCTTCCAAACAGAATATGTAAACAACCTAAACTGTCAGGTGGACGCAGCAAGCTCCTAGCAACATACAAATGTTTGATCCTGTTAGAGGGACATTTGGTCAAGCTATCGGAGGGGCACATTATAGTGTTTGAGCCTTGCGGTGACTCACCTAAGTAAATATATACTGTCAACACGCTAAGTATATCCCTGCCCATTCACGTCCATGCTTTCCTCACCCTTAGCTACGCCAAAGCAAACAAACTTGTGGTCGGGTTTTGTTTTGTTGTTGCCTTTCCACCTGCTGGGTAATTGAGAGCACAGCATTTAACCCTTCTGCATCGTTTGAAGGGGCTGTGGACCCCTGATGACAGAAAGCTTTGGACCCCCCAAAAAAAGATCTCAAACTCTGCAAGCATTCTTAATGGGCCCTGATAAAAAGCAGTTCTCTCTCCCTGCCCTCTCAACGCTAATCCCCGATACGAGGATATGCTTCAGGGGAGTATTTTGAGCGCCGCCTACTCATTTGACTATAGCTCCATAAGAGCAGGGGTTGTGGAATATTTTAGCAGCATCCATAGAAGCCCAGGAGGCAAAAGGAAAGGCTCTGTGAAATGTCAGAGAGACAAGATTAGCCTCACAAAAATTCCGGAGAGAAAGACAGTGGAAATATGGTTGTAGGAACGTATGTGAGCATGTCTATTGTTTTTTTTTTGTGAGATATAAAGAGAGAGGGGGCAAGGAAGGAACTCTCAATGTGTTATTTTTTAAGTCTAGATATTGTACCACCCTGGTTAGTCACCTGACAAAACTCATTAATTATGGACAAAAGTCAAAGCAAAGAGATTGTGGGCATAATGACATCCCCCAAAAAGCTGTGAAAGATGCAAACGAACAAAAGAGACACATTGGACTGTGGTGAATCACCGCCTGAGAAAGGGCTAGGTGAATAGTTTTTTGGGGCAGGGCATGTACTGAGGGAGGGATAGTGTGGGAAAGGGGTGGTATATAGTACACTAGGCTTGCTTGACATTTAGCATGCAGGCACACACACACACACACACACACACACACACACACACACACACACACACACAAACATTCTTTCTCCCACTCTCACTCTCTCTTTCTCACCAACTCAAAAACAATGAAAATGCAAGCACACACATGTTCTTACACATTCTCTAATTTGCATACCATCTCTCTCTCACACACACTCACTCATACACACACACACACACACTTACTCTTTTCATCTTACTCTCCAATAAACACACACTCGCGTGTCTGGCCTGTGGCCTCTTGACTGTATTAGACTGTAAGGCATGTCACTGAACCACTTTTATCTGCTATGTTAAAGGTTGTTAAATCAATAAAACCATTCTTTGGCCTTTTGCCCTAACCTCTATACACAGCAGCGCAGTGCCACGTCACAGTGCACTCGTACATGCTGTCCGCATGGTCAAGGTGGACACCTGAGGATTTCTGCCAAGTCTCCATAATCTCACCGCACCCATTGTAAACATTCAGAGAGTAGTACTCACAACACCAGGTACACAGACCGGCTTGGGGAGCATTTTTTGTCTATATCAAACTATTTCATATGCTGAAGAATTTTCACACATAACTGTTACTTGACAATTTTCCTTAGAAAAGGGAGGTGTGGTTATACAGTTGTGGCTATTGTGGTTAACTCTGGGGCAAACCGTAGCAGCAGAAACTCAAAGCAGCATTGTGTAGTTCCTAAAAAGCATGCAAACACCTTGCAAACACCACCAACAGCCCAGGTGGCACTGAGTAAAAGCTTGCTAACTGGCGTCTTTTGGTGAAATTGGTGGCAATGTTGTGCTTTTTTCTCATTTTCAAGCGAGGTGTTCCGACCCAAACCAACAACACTGCATAGTGCATAGCCTGGATGGCTAGTGGAAACGATAGGTGTGTTTATTTGTCCTTCACATGACCATACACTATCAATATGAATTAGAAGATGACACCAAAAGTGGTTGCTCCTAAAACCATACCTCAAAAAGTGGCAAATTGTTACATAGCGTTTCTTTAAATGGCGATGTAGAAGAAATTCAGAACCAGAGTGAGTGCTACAGTGTAAATTATTCATTTCAGTGTATTCCCATTTGGTCTCCTCTTCATGTGTTCACTTTTAACCTGCCTGTGATGAGATGCAAACAGGCTTCAAATAAATGCGTGGAGCACAATCACTCCTAGCAGCCAGATACATTATCTACTCATAGGGCTATGCAAATGTCAACCTGATGTCCAGCCAGAATGGCTTTCTCATTTGCACACGGCCCCACGCCATGCTAGATCACTCCGTGAGGGTTTGTTTACTTCCATCAGCTGTGTAACGTTCTGGCGGGAACAGGGAACTGCATCACCATGGTATTTCTGTAGAATTCACGCCTTGCTTATCTCGCCCCCTCTCACTTCCAGGGAACCCAGCCCTCGTGAAACCGCAGTCAGGGCAAGCTGACAGATAACTGTGAGGGCTCCAATAAGGTTTTTTGTGTGAGCCCATGTGTTGTTTTGGTTTGGGTTCACATGCTATGAGCAGGCTGTGGCAGAAACGTTTGGCCCCGTGGCGGGCCTCCGGGAGAGGCCATTGTTTCTGTTTTGAATGGGAACCTCACAAGTTTACCCACCAGGGCTAACTCACGTGACTGGCTGCCCATGGACGGAGGTCCAAAATGAACAAAAAACTTCATTAAACAATGGAGCCATTAAATATTTATCTCATCCAGGATTCTCTGGAGTACGTGCAGTCCATACCTCTGACTCATATAAACAAATAGCATGTCCATGTCAAGAGGCCAAACATTAGAGGAAACAATTAATGCGCTGTACTGATCCCTTAGAAGCAGACAAGGACACATATCCTGGAATAAAATGGAATAAAAACTCATTTGAAACCCAAATAGTTTTCATAACATTTTACCTGCAAAACCTTTAGCTTTTTTTTTTAAAGAACCCTGGGCAGTAGACTGGATTTCTTCCAGAGCGTTGTCCCACTGAAGAAAATTCACTAGCACTGTCCCCTCATACTCTTTTCTCTCCATCCATTTTTCGGATGAGTAAACTTTTCCCTCCACCACTGACAAAGGGCTGTCTCTTGTCAGAGTCTGACATTAGAGAGAAAGTGGTGGGTAGAGGTGACGAAGCCATTGTCTGTGTCCGTGTGAGATCAGTGCCTTTGATTGTGCTGTGCATCGGCCCGAGCGAGGCTGCCACCAGCTGCATTCCTTCTGCACGCCGGCCTCTCCCCCGGCTCGTCCTCCCTCCCTCCCTCCTTCGCAAACTCCATAAACTCAACCCTCTGACCCCTCACAGCTGTTTCCAGACGCCGTTACCACATTTTTCCGCGCTGAAATCATGCCTAACCGCTTTTGAAGAGAAAACCTGGTCTGTGGGAATCGGCGCTCCTGCCCGTCGTGCTCTCTTTCCCCCCAAGCTGAAAGCATACAGTGCAGTGCACACACACACACAGCCCCAGCTTTGAGGTGGGGCCCTGTGCTGTGACCATGGACTTGCTCTTCCAAAGTCTCCCAATACTTAAGTTGCATTCTCATTTCAAGGGATGAGTAACAGTCAATTCGCTCTTTTTTTTTAAAAAACAGTTTTTAAATTCATATTCACATTCTATAACAGAAAAGTCATGAATACTCCTTAAATGCAATTAAATGTATTTATTTTTTAAACTGTTATCCACTTTTACTGTACGAAACTAGGCCAAGCGATGTGCATCTCTGTAAGAAAGCGTCTAGTGTTGTTGTTGCGGTCAGCGCTATGGTTGGCTGCATTTGTATGAGTAAATATAAGCTAGGCGCTGATGTGCGGTTATGACTGAGTGAAACTTCCCTCTCCACCCCTATCTGTCGTATTTTGCATGCAGCGGGCAGGAAATGAGAGCGTCTGCATCAAAGCGATACAATCAAAACAGTCTTCACCTGAGATACCCTCGCGCCTCAGCTTCTGCTGCCGTGTTGCCTAGCAGCCAGGGCTTCTGAAACATTAAACGCAAACGCGAAGACACGCACCCTCAGGGCAGCGCGGCTTCCCCCTTTTTCCTAGTGCAAATATCTATTTGCATCCCCCACCACCGCCGTCTGCCGCCACTAGTAACAGTCTGAGAAATTGGTGTCCTTTGAAGGGATCCCGTCTCGGGCCTGGAAAATTCCCATCTGAAGTTGTGAGTTTTTTTTCTGTCTGACCGCATTGGCAGCACCACAGAGCTGTGACAGCCGTGAGAGCTCTGCTCTGCTCTGCTCTGCTCTGCTTCTTTGCCTTGAGAAATCTGCTCTGCTGAGACTGCGCTCGCTGCCGGGCCCCAACCACTGTATCTGCTCTGACCTTTCAAGTGGACATGTTGCACGGCCACAGGAAGGAGAGGACAGAGGAGCAGACTAGGGTTGGAGGTGAACGGGTTCAACCTCCCGTGACAGGACAGCGTAATGCTTAATCTGTGTATGCATGAATTTGATCAAATGTATTGTGGGTGCCCTCTTGTCCAATAAATAAGTGTTTAAATGGGTGTGTGGTGTGTGTGTGTGTGTGTGTGTGTGTGTGTGTGGGGGGGGGGGGTTGGCTGGTTGTTGGAAAATGAAATCTAATTGCAGCAAGCATCACTCCCCTGCTTCACGTCCTCAGCTGATCTCATTCTAATCCCCCGAACGCCATTCGTCATGCAGTTCCTCAATTACGCCCTGATAACCTCAGCTGAGAGGACAGCAGAGGCGGGGGTTAGGTGCGGGGTGGTCACCAGCAAGGCTCCTTCTAGGCCTAAGTGTCAGAACGGAGCGGGTCGGTGTCCTCAGACGATGTGCCGTTTACTGGAAGGAATCAGTGAGCGTCCAGGCACGGAGCCAAGCAGCATGGTAATGGAGCAACTGCTGACTTCCCCGAACGCCTGCCTCACCTCGACCCCTTCCATCTCTCTCACTCCTCACTCTCGCCCTCTGTGGAGTAACAGTAAAACCAGCTCTAATCCGCATTATCAGAGGGGTGTGAGAGGACAGCGAGGAAGGAATGGAATGGGGGGGGGGGGGAGGTAATGATAAAGCTCTCAATCCACTCAGCCTTCTCGGAAAAATAAAGCTCTCGTTTTTCCCCACAACAGCCCACTTGACAGTCACACACTGTGCTGCCACTGCTGCTTTGTTGTCCAGCCTTGGGCACTCAGGTGCCTCTGACACTCATGTGCCTCTGACACTCATGTGCCTCTGCTACCCATGTGCTTCTGACACTCATTGCTGGGGTGGGTGGGGTGGGTGGGGTGGGTGGGGGGTGTCGGATGTGGCAGCGCAGCGGCGGAAGTGTGCAAGTGAAAGAGGGGCGGAGAGTGGCTCCTCCGTAGTCTTTGTTGTACACAATGTTGTGGCCTTCTGAATGTTTGTGGGAGTGTGCTTGTTTGTGTATGTGTGTGTGTGTGTGTGTGTGTGTGTGTGTGTGTGTCTGTCTGTGTGGGTGTGTTTAGAGGGACAGAAACAAAGTATGTCTGTGTAATTGTAATTGTATGCATATATTTTTTGAGTGTTAGTGTCAGTCTGTGTTTGTGTGTGTGTGAGGGTGTTGGTGTGCATGTTTATTTGTTTAAGTAGAGGTGGGATTGGTTGGGAGACCCCATTGTCTGTGTGCGAGTGCATGTGTGCTTCATTCTGGCTGTGTGTGTGTGTGTGTGTGTGTGTGTGTGTGTGTGTGTGTGTGTGTGTGTGTGTGTGTGTGTGTGTGTGTGTGTGTGTGTGTGTTGGATTTATATATTGGTTAGAGCAGCTCAGCCTCACTTTGCTCTGCAAGTTTCAGCTGCTGAGCCTGCCTGACTGTGTGTGAGAGTGAGAGAGAGAGAGAGAGAGAGAGTATGTGAAAATCTGACTGGATGTGGCTCTGTGTGATGTGAGTGTTTGTGTATGTGTGTACTGTATGAAGACTGAACGACTGACTGCATGTGTGTGTGTGTGTGTAGATTAACTGACTGACTGACTAACTGAGTAACTGTGTTTGTGTGTGTGTGTGTGTGTGTGTGTGTGTGTGTGTGTGTGTGTGTGTGTGTGTGTGTGTGTGTGTGTGTGGATGTGTCTATGTGTCATAGCAGGGAGAGAGTAAGTGTTCCCTCCCTGTTGTAAGCATGAGGCAGTGTCTCGCTGGCGCCTTGAGTCAGAGCTCAGTCAGTTTGTCCACAAACACACACACACACACACACACACACACACACACACACACACACACACACACAGACACACACACAGACACACACACAGACACACACACACACACACACACACACACACACACACACACACACACACACTCACACACAGACACTTTTTTCACATACACACACACACACACACACAGAGACACTATTTTCACACACAGAGGAGAAGAAAAAAGGGAAGAACAGAAGAGCTCGGTGCAATGTGATGAATGTAGGGCAGGGTGACCAAGACCAGACGCGCTCTCAGACTGACTCAAACCGCTCTGCTGGATGGCTGTGATTTGTTGTGTAGGCACCCAAACCACAAGCATTTCGCGCACAATTCCCTCGGTGCAAACAGGTTGTAAATGATGCTGACAATGAGGCCTGCCAAAGACAGCATTCCTGGCCAAGCCATTAACTTCAGTGTTGTGTTTTTTAGCCTGCCCTTTCCTCTCATTCTCGTCTCTCTCTCTCTCTCTCTTTTTCCTCTTTCTCTCTTTTCCTCACAGACATGCATTCACTCTCTCTCTCTCTCTCTTTTTTTCTCTTTCTCTCTCTCTCTCTCTCTCCCTCAACCACTTTGTAATTAAGATCATGTGGAGCCTTTGATGTGCACGTCAGCATGGACCCAGAGTGCTGGAATGGCGCTGTGAAATACAGGCCTGCTCAGGGCTACCGTGACTGCATGAACTCTGGACCCCAATCTTCACACAGGAAAGCGAGTGGGTCCACGCTGCAGTCAGGCCTGGGAACATCACGCCTCGTGTCATCCTCCAACCTTTAACGGCTCCTCACACCACCACCAACGGCCCCTGCAGGAGTGGAGAGTGTGGAAAAAAAACTGTCTAAACTATCTCATCTTCGTCTCCATCTGTGTGTGTGTGATTCAGGCATCA
>NC_045155.1:5353143-5355643 GCF_900700415.2 Clupea harengus | reverse complement strand
CATGGGCCGAAGGATAGCGCTCAGTTGCAGGCATCGCTAAATTGCAGTTAGAGGGTCGATGATGACATGCGTTGATTATGAGATCGGCTGCAGGTTTAGTACACGAGACATAAAATGAAACGGCACAGTGGGCGCTTTCTGTGGACGGGCCAAGTCACTGTTTCCACTGCGCTCTCTAACGTACGCACATCTGCCCCAGAGAGAGGGAGAAAAGAGGAAGAGCAAGACTACAATGGATGAGAGAACGATGGATAGAACAGATGGAGAGGGAGTAAGGTGAGAGCAAAAGAGAGACGGAGGCAGAGGCGGTCGGATCCTGAAGTGTTTGGGTCTGTGTGCGTGTGTGGTGTGTGTGACACAGAGAGAAACAAATCCCCCCGCAGTCAGCTCCACTGGGGCTGTTCAACCTGCTTGGCTGCATGTGCCCAGCACTGACCAATGTCACACTTCACATCTTCACACACACGCACACACACACACACACACACACACACACACACACACACACACACACACACACACACACACACACACACACACACACACACACACACACACACACACACACACACACACACACACACACACACACTCACACACACACACACACACACACACACACACCATCCCCCCACCATGCTCCATACTGCTGTTATGACACTACCACAAAGCCTACTCACAGTCTGGCCAGGCTGGCCTTTATTAATAATGAAGAGAAGCTGTGTGGTAAGGAACTGCGTGCGTCACATACTTAAGGGGAATTCACGTAAACTGAGATTCCATCTCACATGTGATACTACCAACTTCCTCAGGAGAGGCCATCTGGCAAGAGGACCTCAAGGAACTTCCCAGTTCATTCTTATAGATGACAAAGACAACAAAGTCACAAAGTACTATTGGTCCAGGGCAAAACAGAATTGTGTTATGCCTTTTCTATTAAAATTTTCTATTTCCATTTCCATTTTGTATTTTTGTATTTTTATTATTTTTTGAAACAATATTAAACCTCTCTCGCTCATTTGATTCCAATTATTGTGTTGGTGCGTTCATTAGTATGTCAAATTCTTAGAACCCCACCCATCCTTTACTAATACTGAATATACATTTAAAGAAAAATTCCAATACAGATGATAGACATTTCAAAAGGACTCTAATAGCATGATGTGGTAAGGATGAAGACCGTTGAAAACCTTTACAAAGGTTTTCATAATAAGACATTTCGGAACATAAAATACTTTCCAGATTAGATGTGGACATCTGATGTGAGGGAAGATCCCTGGCAAACCAGTCCTTTGGGAGAGGTGTTGGACTCCATTTCCATTTTCATGTTTTTGAAATACATCTGTATTTTTTTCCCGATTTGAAATGTCATGAAGATGTAAGTGCAGTCACATCAAACCCAGTGATAAACCTCAGATCAGCCCTTATGGTGTGAGTGTGTTCACAGATATGCCTTGCCACTGTTCATTTCATCTGTTTGCTATGCAGCTCCACCTTCTAGATAATAGACCCCATGCATCAAGACAGCAATCCTTATGTTGCACTGGGTCTAGTATGCTTTCTAATGGTATTCAACACCAGTGTAGTCTGCAGTCCTGTGAATTATGAGATTCTCCCTATTCACATGTCCAATGAAAAATGTATTATTTACCCAATTGCTTTTCTCAAAGGACAAACACCATCATCAGCAAACAGCACAGTGATCCACCTCCCAAGCTGTGAGCTGGGGGCTTTATTAACACCAATTAGTTCAAAGAGAAGGGGTCCTATTAAAAATGGATGGGGTGGGGGGTTGAAAGAAGAGGGATCTGCATTTAATACAGATAGGCGGGGGAGGAGGATGAAGCCTGTTTAACATGATTAGTTTTTTTTGTTGGGGGGGGGGGGGGGGGGGGGCGGTAAATAAGCTGCGTCTATCAATCAAGCTTTGGAACTGACATTAGATGAATGACAGAGGAGATGAGAGAGGAGGGAAGAGAGAGAGAGAGAGAGAGAGAGAGTAGAGAGTAGAGAGAGAGAGAGAGAGGTTTGAGAGATAGAGAGAATGACTTAGATGGGGAAAAAAAGATGAAGACGCATAGAGGAGGAAGAGGACGAGGAAGAGGAGGAGGGGAGAGAAATAGTGGGATAAAGCTGAGAGGAAGAGAGCAAAGCGCTATATTGGTCTGTAAAAGGTGACTTCTAAGGAAGTGAAAGCAGATGTGTTGTGCAGTAAATGTAACTGGGTGGCAGCTTGGAGAAAGATGAGGAATGTCTCGTTCTGTTGTGAAGAGACAGTGGGAGGGTGTGTTTGCCGAGGTGTGTGTGTGTGTACGTGTGTGTGTGTGTGTGTGTGTGTGTCTGTGTGCCTGAGTGAGTGTCTGTGTATTGGTGTGTCTGTATACATGTAGATGGGGGTTGGGGCATCTGAGAGAGTGGGTGTAATATTCTGTGTTGTCTGTATGTGTGAGAAACAGCAAGTTGATAAGATTAATGGACAGAAGAGATGCCGATGATTATA
>NC_045155.1:5340643-5343143 GCF_900700415.2 Clupea harengus | reverse complement strand
ACATCCGCGGAAAAGAATGAAAGATAAACACTGTTTCCTTATCCAGCTGGTGTGTGTTGCATAAGTCTGCTAGACAGGAAGCAGGGGGGGGCTTAAAAACACGGAACATTCTTTCATGTCCATCATGTCGCACATTTCCTCCTTCCGTCACACCATATTCCGAGCATTGATCTCATAAAGAAGGATGTTCCGAACTGACCCGTCGTGACAAAACAATAACAACAAAAGAAAAAAAGAAAAAAGAGTGAAATCAAACCACCCAAAATGCTCCTCAAATGCTGACCTGGGCACACTGGGTGACCACAGAGACCCAAAGCGCAGGGGCACACATCTGCGGAAAGAGAGGAAAGAAGGGCCAGACTTGGGCTCTCAGTGTTGCCCTTATCTCTCTAACAGCTGATAGCATGTGTGCTTTTTCAGGGAATGGTGTCAGCAGCGTAAGCAAAACAGGAACAACAAGACACGAAAAACAATCCCGCAACACCCCAAATCCTCGCATATTATTCCCCCTGATAGATTCTCCGCAGGCATAGCTGACGTAGTTTTGGTCAGCTGTTTGTGTGCCTGGGTTAAGCGAGTGGAGTGGGGGTTTAATGAGAAGGGTGAGGAATGCTCTGTTTTTTAGGAGAGAGTGTTCTGAGCATCACTGGCTGCGGTGAGCAGGACAAAGCTGGGAGGATTCAGAGAGGTGCAACAGCAGCAGCAGCAGCAGCAGCAGCAGCAGCAGCAGCAGCAGCAGAATAGAGGGGATTATAGGGCAGTGGGTTATGTGAGGATGGCAGAAGTGGAGTGGAGTAGTGAGGGTAGGGTAGGAGAGGAGAGGAGAGGAGAGGAGAGAGGGGAGAGGAGAGGAGAGGAGAGGAGAGGAGAGGAGAGGAGAGGAGAGAGGGGAGAGGAGAGTAGAGGAGAGGAGAAGAGAGGAGAGGAGAGGAGAGGAGAGGAGAGGAGAGGAGAGAGGGGAGAGGAGAGTAGAGGAGAGGAGAGGAGAGGAGAGGAGAGAGGGGAGCTTAGGACCCAGTGTTGCTGTTGGGCCTGTGCCCACTGTGATGCTGCATGGCTCGTTTCCCCTCGCGTGTGAGTTCATGGCGGATAAAATACATCCCTATGCAGATCTCTGCCTCTGCTCCAGCTGCAGCTCAGAGACATAGAGAGAGGGATGGAGGAAGAGGAAGAGGAAGAGAGGGAAAGTGAACTGTGTACAAGAGAAATCTATTTGTAAAGGCTGTGCAGGTTATGAATTATTTGCCTTTCTGTGAGAGTGAGCTGTTCCCCTCATGGCGTTGAGGGTGTGTATGTGTATGTGTGTGTGTGTGTGTGTGTGTGTGTGTGTGTGTGTGTGTGTGTGTGTGTGGAGAGAGAGGGTTAGTTCAGTAGAAATGTACACTTACTCTCCCACTAGAGGATGAAAAACTGTGTGGAATGTTGGGAAGCCTAAGAGCAGCGCTGGCAGCTCTACAGACGGGAAGTGGTACAATTAGGGAATTTTATGGATCTGATGGGAATCACATGAATAAACCAGGAGCCGGAAGTGTAAAAGCCGCATTAGGGTCTCCTCGGGACACACAGGACAATTAATCACCTCTTCCGCACACCCCACGGAAGCCCCGTAATCAATACCACGTCCTTTTAAGAAGCTGATAGGGAGGAAGAGGAAAAGCAGGATCGCTTATCATCTGTTCCGGGGCGGGGCAGATTCCTCCTCAGTCATTTGAGGTCCATTCCGATACAAAGAAGACAACGCCGAATATCAGATTCGTTTACAGTCTTAGCATCCATCCCACATCAACACACTCAACAACACTGGCATGGGACACAGGGGAGCCAGAATGTCCTAGCTGCGCTTGTGCGTAGAAAAAACCCCCGCCTCAGGTTGTTATTGGATTTTCATGTGATGGAACGCTTCCTAGTCGTGATGGATCTAGTGGCTATGACTCATGTTCCAGTACTCTTAAATAACTCAGATGTTCTGAGTAATTGTGAAATGTTTGTTAGGTCATAAGATGTCAGCACATGATTCCCAATGACAAAAACAACAAGTCCAGGCAATGAACATTTGACAAAATAGTTGGCAAAGTTAGAGTAGGTGAATAAAAGACTTGTCGACTCAAGCCTGCCCTTTTCTCTAAAACCCATCACCATCTGAAGATATGCATGTGTCATTTCTTAAATGTCAGCCAGGGGCTAATTCTAAAAGCACACAAAGTGGCGTTATTTTTTCCCTTGCTGTGTGTTTTTGAACTTTAAAGAAAGTTTCTCGGTGGCTTTCATTTAGAAGGCCACGATGGTCTATTCTCTCCCTCGTCTGAGGCGAAGCCTGCTGGAGGCTGGAGCTCACTGTGACCATGCTGGGATATCTCCCGTTTAGACAGACAGTCTAATGCCAGAATCCCCCAACAAACACAGTCACTCACAGACAGACACACACACACACTCTCTATGCAGCCGGCTCGCTTGACGTGTGTCATACTATCTCTCACGTCAAAGCAGGGGCCGGTAAGAA
>NC_045155.1:5323143-5328143 GCF_900700415.2 Clupea harengus | reverse complement strand
ACACCTCCCACAAAAAAAAAAAAAAAAACGTTGTCCACGTTCATAATACGTAAAGCAAACATGTCCCGGAGAACAGGAAACAAGGCCCCGTGTTAACAGAAGGTGACAGGATACCCTTGTGAGTAAAACAAACAGGATGAGAATAGGACTTGGTCTAGCAGGAGGCTTTATTGTTTACAGTCGCGTAATGGAAAACCTGCACTCGCACTGTGACGGTTATGCTCATATGTGTATTTATTCATATGAAAGAGACTATTCTTTTATTTGGCCATCCCATCAATTGTGTATGTTCTACTTGATTTTGTATTTCGTTCAGTGAAATGTACCTTTTGTACCTATTGTAGCTAATTTCACGAAATAATATTGGAGCTAATTTTAAATCAGCTCTTGTTAAACTGTAACCATTCAAGTTATTCGAAAGCTGTGTGGTTCTCAGAATCAGAATCAGAATTGTTTTTCTGGATAGAAACATATATGGAACTTAAGATGGTCTATTATAATGCAACCAGATTCATTCAAAAACACAAAGGCAGCCAGTGTCGGAATCATCTTTAAATTAATTTTAATGATATACGGTCATGTGAAGGATGGATAAACACTTTCAGCTGTGCTGTTATTGGTGTTTGCAAGGTTTTTGCATGCCTTTTCCAGTAGTTAGCTCGCTAGTTTTAGACTGTTGCTTTAAATGTAAATGTAATCTCCCTTCCTAACTGGCACCTTGACTAGTGCTTAACTTGCACTTCAGCACTTACATTCCTGCACGTTTTTCTAGTTCTTATGTAAAGTAGTATTTATTGTTACACCAGGTTTTTTATTGCTCTTAGCTCGACTGTTCTCTCCCTTGTACGTCGCTTTGGACAAAAACTGTCGTCTGCTAAATGACTAAATGTCAACTGTAAATGTGTGGTATAGAACCAGACATAACTAACATGAACTTTGGTTAGTTCATAACATGCTCATGAGTATTGCTAACATTCAGTCTCCTTCATACATCCACTCTTCATCCTTTCCAGTCCTCAGCATTTCTTTTTTCTTTTACTCCCTTAAGGTTGACCTCCCTCTCCTCCTTCACTCCTCCTTCTCTTTGTCCCAACCTCTCCTCCTCTCCTCTGGGACACGATCACGCTGAGACCGTGATGAAGATGCTCCATCATGGACCCATGGGACAGACCGCATGTATGTACTCTGATCAGTTCTTCATCACCCCCTCTCCTCCTCTCTTCCTCTCCTCCTCTCTGCCTCGCTTTGGGCCGCCCTCCCTCCCTCCCTCCCTCCTTCTTCCAGAGACAGTCCCGGCCGGTCACGCCTAACGCCTCTCCATGCTGTAAATCATCCCCTTCCTTTCTGCTCGATGGAACTGACACAGGCCTTAACAGCATGCATAATCTGTAATCTAATTACTATTAACGACAAGGCTGATGATGGATATCCAGGAGGTGCAGGGTTAGGGAGCCACCCTCACACCCCAACTCACCCACCCCCACACTCTGGTCCAACCTCTCTCCATCTGTGTTGAGACAAACCCCACTCAGTAGCTGATGAAGGATGGTGACAGATTAGTCCTGGGCCTAAGAAGAGGCCCTTTATTGAAGGGGCATTAAATGTGCTTATGAAAAGGCCATACATGCAAACATATGCTCCCCTTGCCATCCGTCATCCCCCAGGCTACACACCAGCGTGAGGGACGCCGGCAGGTTGGTAGGATATCAGCTGAGATCTGTGGAGACACCTGTGAAAGCAATCAGGAGAGCGCGGGGGGGGGGGGGGGGGGGGGGGGCTGACAGGTGCAGCTGGCCAGGTGTGGGTTGAACAGCGGTGTGATTGTGATTGTGAGGCAGAGGCGCGATGTGACAGAACAGGTGTGGAGGAGATGTGGTGGTGAGCGGAGAGGAGAAAGACAGATGGGCAGGTAAAAGTTGGGTGTCAGAGGAAGGCCGGCCTGTAGTAGTGACCAGGTCATGGGGTTAAGTTAGCGCTCACGTGCTTGTGACCATCTGTTCAAATCACTCTTTGTCTTCATAAAGACAGTGAGAGAAGAAGTATGAAATACACAACCTTCAGGCAACAGATGGCTAGTGATGGCTAATGGTTCTAGAGGTACACGCACTCTCTATTCGGAGTAATGTGGTATTTGTTGTACAGTGCCTTTTTTGTGACGGAGAACTTTGGGAGTGTCGCAATCACGACACATTGTTCTCGCTTTATCCTTTTTCTTTCTCTCTCTATTTGTCTCTGTGCGCGTGTGTGTGTGTGAGTGTGTGCGCGTGTATGTCTCTCTCACACATCCACACGTGCACACACATGCACAAATGCATGCAATTTCCTGATCCTGATCTCTCTCTGGGGATACTGAGAAATAAGAGGGCAAGCAGGCTGTAATGTACCCACTGAACCATCAGTCAATGACACAAGGTCCACTCATGAAACTCATGACCATTGAGAACAACAACAGTGTTATGTACGTCTGCAGTGCACGAGTCTGTCCAGAGGCTAATCTCACAGAGTCGTTACCACACAGACAAGCACACACAAACACACACACACACACATATACACACACACACACACACACACACACACACACACACATACATGCTTCATGCTCTATCATATCATTATCTTTATGTAATCACATATACACCAAAAACAAAACAAAGACACATTCATGAATATGCACACACACACACACACACACACACACACACACACACACACACACACACACACACACACACACACACACACACACACACACACACACACATATGGATACACCAGCTACCCTTGGCGTTTTTCTGGGCCGCATCTGAGTGCAGACATGGAGCTATGTGTCTGACAGAGGGAGTTCTGGGAAGCAGTCACCTTCAGCTCTGCTTATTTGATAGCCACTGATGGTAGGCCTGAGGGTAATCATAAGCACTCGCTCAATGAGGCTGTGGCTTACTTAGAGAGACTACCGGGTGAGACAAGGCCTGTGGTTGATGCTCCAAACATGCAGGGCTTGAATTCTTTTTGGTTTATGATTAGTGTTTATTTGCTTAGCCAAATGTATAGTTTCTGACCTGACGATTTGAATGGAACAACATCTTTCAACTTTCAGAAACACAATTATTGTAGCCACTTACTTGACCAGGACTGAGTAGAGCTGTTACATAAACATTTGCCAAAAAGCCCCTTTTTTCCTCAGTCTGTTTAGAGTTTTTGTGTTTTATGGAATGTGCTAGAATTCTGACATAGAACATTCATTTAGCCGGGAGAAGCACACAGAGGTATAAATCAGTATGGGGTTGCGTGTTATCTATATGTAAAACTATTTCATACAGGCATAAATCTGGGAATATATCAAACTAAAAAAGGAAAGTAAAGCATCATCACCTGTAAGATAAATCCTTCTCATAAGCCAAGATTGCCAAGCAACGAAACGAATTTCTGGCGACATCCTTTCCATCATCTTGTGGTGGTATGATTATATCAACGTCAACTAAGTCATTATTTTGTGTGGGATTCCCCTTTAAAAAAATATAATGCGAACCATTATTTCAAAGCCACGTGTGATGATAAATACAATTAGAGATGAGAAGTGTTCTTTGCTGATCCAAATCCCCCTCCCCCATCCTATAGCACACTGAACATACACATCCATCCATACATACACACATACAGGCATGCTCCTCCATTTTAATAACACACGTGGACCCAACCCACCACCCCCCAAACAGCTCATTAATGTTACTGCGTGGGGATTAGCAGCCGCACAGGCGAGCAGAAGATGGATGGAGAATGATTGCTCGGCTGACGAACCTACCCATCTTCTTCCGAGAAATCATTACAATGCAAGAGTCGTCCAGATAAAACACACAAGCACATGGCTGCTTAAGTTTTCATTTGCGCTCAGATGTCAGCGCGGCGTTCCCATTCGTCACGCGCATCAGGTTTTTTCACGCATCTCTACCGACAGAAGTAATCCGTTGGGACTCCTCTGTAAATATAGCTAGCTTCTGTGTATTAAGCAGCTCGTCCTTTACATTGATAATGAATTGCATTTGGGAGGCTTTTAGCATAAGTGCTGATTATATGGGAGCTGGTGTAGGTGAGTGTAAATGAATGAGAGCACAGAGGAGTGAATGTGAGTGGCCACAAACGAGCAAATTGTGATGTTTAAGTTTATTTTTCCAACCTCTTCCATCTTCTGATAACAGTTTAAATCCAGACTCAGATTGATTTGTGATCAATAGGTGTATTGTTGACCTTTTCAATAACATTGAAAAATATGCCCATTTTTATAGTGATGCACATTTTTTTTTTTTTACATATATATATATACTGGCAGATTTTTCTGGAGATGAACAGTTGACAATTAGCTGTGATAAACTCTGATTAAAATTTCTGATTCAGTCAGAACCCTCCAGCCAGGGTCAAACTCCAGGTCACATATCCCCCCACAGCCCCCCGAGCCCCCCAAACTCACTCATGTAGAAACTTCGCTGAAGGAGGTCCACCTAGGGGGGAATGGACAGCCCTTGTGATGTCCCCGAGCCTTTTAGGTCACTTTTTGACTTTAATGAGACCCTCTCTATTGTCTGGGAGCCCGGTCCGTGACACTGACGGTCTAAGGGTGATTTATATGTGCGTGGATGGTACCATGGAGGGAGCATTCAGGGTTAAGCACTTCAGATACACATTCTTACCAGTTAATGTGACCAGTTAAGTGTCCTATGACCGCAAAGAGTCACCCCCCCCTTCTCTTGTCTTTCTCCTTCCCATTCTCTGTCCGTGGGGGGCAGCAGGCAGAATATGCCTGACATAAGGAGAGCTGGTAAAAAAAAAAAGGGGGCGCTTCAAAGACTGGTTTTGTCTTTTTGAAAAGAAAAGAGCATCCATCAGGGACATAGAGAGAAACAGAGACAGGGAGAAGACCTGAGAGTTATAAAAAGTTGAGAAAAAGGCCTGAGAGTTGGGAAAAGTTGAGAAAAAGACCGGAGATTTGGGAAAAGTTGAGA
>NC_045155.1:5248143-5318143 GCF_900700415.2 Clupea harengus | reverse complement strand
GCAGTATCTTCCAGTGGACTTTTTGGTCGGAGGGAATGACACACTGTATTTTATTCAGTGACCTTAAGTTATAGAGGAAGCTCATATCAGGAGCATTAGCGTATGTGTAGATTCATGGAGAATAAATGGTTGGGGGAGGGTTGTAATTTAAAAGACTTTAAATTATTCAGTGCTGGCTGTGCACAAGATAATCCTTTATCTCTCTACTGACATCACAGGCACATATAGAATTTCACACTCGAGGAACATGGCATTCTAGCAACAGAGAAAAAAAAATGCCTTTGCATTTTTTAAAACAACATTCTTCATTATTTTGAATTATTTAATGCATTTTCACAATTAAATATGCACGAGCACCGGAAACAATGTGTTGAACAATGTTGTCCAATACATTTAGATTTACATTTAGTCATTTAGCAGACGCTTTTATCCAAAGCGACTTACAAGGATGTATACACATTTTTTACATTTACACTGATGGCACACTGCACATCAGGAGCAATTAGGGGTTCAGTGTCTTGCTCAAGGACGCTTCAACAGGGAATCGAACTAGCAACCTTCTGATTACTAAACGACTTCTCTACCTCCTGTACCACTGTCGCCAATACAAACACTGAGGTAAAAACAGAGCACCATGCACTGGGAACAGCTATGGTGCTCCTGTACGTCTGGTTTGCACCTGAATGGCGGGAGAGTGGCTGAGGCTAATTTCCTCCACACCCAAATGTCCACCCCACCCCCACCTCCCTTTCAAAACGATCTCCAGCCACTGCTGCAACTCATGCTTAATGCTATTTTCACCCGTCTATAAAAAAAAAGACATTTGAAATTTAAACCATTTAAAACTAGATGACCTTGATATTTGGAGAATGTTGGCACCAGTACCAGAAGGTGTGTGGTGTTTCAAAATCTTCTCCACCGCTCAGCCACAATGAGCCTTGCTGCCAGGCTGGCATGCTATGCAGCCAATCCGCGCTTCCAAAATGGTGCCAGAATCAGAGGGTATGTCCTCCGTCCTGACATTTCAAGGAGAGGGGGATGGGCTCCAGATCCCACCCAGTGGTGATTCGCGGAAGAAACAGAATGGTGTGCCGGGTGGATGGGGGCTTTTCCAGCCAAAATGGGTCCCAACTGAAAGCTTTGTTTTTGTTTTTGTCCTGAATTCCTATGAATTTCACAGTACTTTTGAAAGATTGTGTGTCCCCCTGAAATCACATTGCTTCCCTGAACAACAGTGACACATGCTGTTCCATGCCAGTAGACATATCAATAAAAACAACATGACTCAGACTTGTTAGCAGGAACCGGGGGTGGGGGGATGTGTCTGCATTAGTCGAGCAGAAGAAAAACAGAATGAACTCATTTTGACTCACTGGGAAAGTCTGACGTCAGCTACAGCACCAAGCACTGACCCTGTGGCATCCCCCTCACTGTAGCTCTGACATCACACACACACACACACACACACATGAACACACACTAACGCAGACACAACCCCCCTAGTGACGGCATAACTAACTGTTACCATCATCAGAAAGGCTTTGGGATTTGCAAAACACCACACCAAATTTTTTTTCCACGGCACCAGATGTTATGTGAGGAGAGGGACAGAGTGAATCGCATCAGAGCTGCCCATCACACTGTGTGTGTGGGTGTGTGTGTGTGTGTGTGTGTGTGTGTGTGTGTGTGTATATGAGTGTGTGTACATGACCATGTTTGTGTGCGTGTGTATGTGTGTGCATATATAGAGTGTTAGGTGTGTGCGTGTGTATGTATGTGCATATATAGAGTGTTAGGTGTGTTTGTATGCGTGTGTATGTACAGTACCAGTCAAAAGTTTGGACACACCTTTTCATTTTTTGAGAAGTTTTTTCTTTACATTTATTATTTACTACATGGTAGATAACACTTTTTTTGTTTAGTACATCATTCCATATGTGTTCTTTCATAGTTTAAATGTCTTCAGTATTAATCTACAATGTAGAAAATAATAAAAGTAAAGAAAACACTTCTCCAAAAAGAAGTCCAAACTTTTGACTGGTACTGTATGTGCATATATAGTGTTAGGTGTGTGTGTGTGTGTGTGTATGTATGTGCATATATAGTGTTAGGTGTGTGTGTGTGTGTGTGTGTGTGTGTATGTATGTGCATATATAGTGTTAGGTGTGTGTGTGTGTGTGTGTGTGTGTGTATGTATGTGCATATATAGTGTTAGGTGTGTGTGTGTGTGTGTGTATGTATGTGCATATATAGTGTTAGGTGTGTGTGTGTGTGTGTGTGTGTGTGTGTATGTGCATATATAGTGTTAGGTGTGTGTGTGTGTGTGTATGTATGTGCATATATAGTGTTAGGTGTGTGTGTGTGTGTGTGTGTGTGTTTGTGTGCGTGTGTATGTGCATATATAGTGTTAGGTGTGTGTGTGTGCGTGTGTGTGTGTGTGTTTTTATATGGAGTGTTCTCTCTATTCTTCCCCTTATGCCTCTCTAACATATTCACAGTGAGTGGGCAGCCACGTCCGTCCAAGCTAACAAGACAGCAGAGGAATGAGAGCTAAAATGGCTGGGCTCGTGGGAGGATGAGAGGCTGAAGGTGAATGTTAAAGTCGATGTGTTACGTTTTAGTGGACTGTGTGTGTGTGTGTGTGTGTGTGTGTGTGGGGGTATAAATTTAGCTTGGCTTTCAATGCAGCGGCAATCTAGACTGCAGGGTCTGGCCCGTAGCCAAATTCCTGTGTTACCTTGGAAACCATTCACTACAACCCCGGAACAACAGCATCATTTTTCCTGATTTGGCCTTTTTTAGAAAAAATGAGTTGGACCTTCAGACCTATTATACAAAGAGTGGGAGAAGGAAAAGATAGAAGGAGAGGAAGAGAGAGAAAGAGAAAGAGAGAGAGAGAGAGAGAGAGAGAGAGAGAGAGAACCATAAACATCAGCATCATTACAACAGATACTTTTTTTTTAAAAGACAAAAAGAAATGCTGGTGCTTTTAACTGCTGTTAGCTAAAACAATGCTTCTTGTGTGGGCAATGTCCATGACTGCTGGCTTAAATCACACTCAAACACAATTACCGGGTGAGATATCTCTATCTCCTCAGCAGCCACTCCTCACGCAGTAGAGGGCCAGCTGGGAGAGAGCAAAGGAGTGAGGGCCAATCTAATCAGATCTGCAGCAGGAACAACAAACCGTGTCCCCAGCACAGTACGGTGGGAAGACCCACCAGCTTCAGATGAGACTGGGGAGATTCTCTGACGTTCCACACTTATGAATTAGACAGACAGAGCAAACATGTATGTTTACTGTATATTGTATTGTTTAGGTTCAACATGGCATCTAAAGCTATGAGATGTTGCACCATTAAGTTATGAGATAATCCAATTAATGTGTGTTTGTGTACTGTTGCCAGGGCCAAATGTTGCTGGGGGCTTAGAGACCCTTACTGTGTGTGTGTGTGTGTGTTGGCGGGTGGGCGTGTGTGCATGTGGGTGTGTGTGCATGTGGGTGTGTGTGCATGTGGGTTTGTGTGCATGCGTGTGTGTGTGTTGCCTGTCTGATGTGTGGTGTGAGTCGGTACTGACAGTGTAAGCCAAAGAAAAGATCTGAGAGTTGCGGTACTTCTGTTCTGTAAGGCGTGGCTGTGGCCGACAACGTTTCCGTTGTAAATCAGCATGTTCTTTAATAGCGGGGCAGCAATGTGGCAATACACTGTGTACAGATAGACACATAAACAGAACATTCAGAACAGCCCCTCCAGAGGAGTGAACCGTCAATAGGGGGAATTCTGCAGAAATAATGTGACCGGGTCTCGAGCCCGGCATGAGGCAGAGGGTTGACCTTTCCAGTAACAGTGACTGATTGAGCAACATCCGAGCAAGGAAACGCCTGGAACAGTGAGGGGGTAGGACACAGAGGATGAGGGATTTGTTTTGTGTGTGACTCACAGAAACACTATCAAGTTATCAGTGTTGCCAGAGGTCAGGTAAAACCTGCTCAAAGGAAATAAATAAGAGATGCATCAAAGATGAGCATATGAGTTCATAAATGGCTCAAGAGCTCCCTCTGCTGGTGATCTGTACAGTGATGCGACGTGTTGCTATTTGACATTATCAATGTTCCCTGTGTAAAAAGTAAAAAAGGTCAAGGTCATAGATTTCTTTTGTTTTCTGAAATGTGTGGAAGTTGCACTGAGAGGAAGCTAGCACTCCTGTGCCAGTAAATGGGTCTGCCACTTCTCCTTTCCCCTCAAAAAGAAACGAATTTCACTTTTCGCCATGTTCACAGAGAGCGCTTCCTGTTTTCACAAGAATCCACATGCCTACACACACACACACACACACACACACACACACACACACACAATACACTGTTACACACCCACAGGCACACACTGTAACCTTGTGCTTACTACACAGACACATACACACACCCTATGACAGCATAACTGAACATCAACAAGTTTCTTAATTTCCTTGATTGCTGATGTGAACTAAAATGCACTCAGTGTACGCTCAGTAACGTACTGTTCAGTTCAACGACATTAACGAATGTGCTCATCTTCGTTCCACCTTGACTACATCGTCTGCAGCTGACTTTAGAAGGTTTTTAATAATTTTTTTAAGAGAAGGTCAATGTGATCAGGTCCAGGATCACAACGCCTAGTGCTACTGTGGCCATCCCAGATCCAGTGCCTCCCAAGTTCAGTCATTTCAAACCGCTCACATTAGAAAACCAACGTAGTCTCACATACACAATTAGATGCAATACCTGTTAGACTTTTTATGGGTGCAAATTACCCCTCTGTGCTGTTAATACTTAACAGCTTGCACTCCTCTGGTGTCGTCTGGTAAGTCTGCCATTATAGAAAACCTCCTGAAAAAAAAAATCAAGCCTTGACCCTCATGTTCAACTTTAGACCCATTTCTAAACTGCGGTTTATTTTCAAAACTACTTGAAAAAGTTGTAAGATTTTGTAAGATTTGCCGTTATTTGAAAAGTTGTTAGATTTTCCACAGGACAATAATATTTAAGACTTTTCAATCTGGTTTCTGTAAACAGCACTGTGTGGAAACAGCCCTTTTGAACGTAACCAATGGCCTATTGCTGCTCAATTCTAATTCTTCTTGACCTCCGTGTTGCTTTTGACACTGTCGTGACATTTTAATTGGCAGATTGGAAAACTGGGTAGGCATCTCTGACTCTGCAAAGGAATTGTCTATTTCCTATTTGTCCAGTAGACAGTCCTCTGTCCTAATTGGTTACCTGTTTTATTCTCCTCATACCTATTTCCATTGGGCCACATTTTAAATAAATATAACATCTCTTTCCACAGCTATGCCAATGACACACAGTTGTGTGTCTCTGATAAACTGGAGGATCTGGATAGGATTACTGCACTTGTGTTGCTATCTAGCAGAAGTCAGAGAGTGGATGTCACCCGATTTCCTGCTGTTAAACTCAGATAAAACAGAAGCCCTCCTTACTGGTTCAGAAAAGAACTCTGCAGACTTCCACTCCTACCGCAGCCCCTCTCAGCATTCGTTAAACCCACAGTTAAAAAATCTTGAAGTTATCTTTGAGGAGAATCTCAGTTTGGAGCCTTATGTAAAGTACCTCTCATGGCCTTCTGAGGCTCACTCCTAGGCTCACTTTAACAAATATGTACACAGAAGCAAATTAGTCAGCCATTTATTTCTTCCCGTCTGGACTACTGCAATGCACTTTTTTTCTTCTGCCAACCAAACCATTGCAAAGCTACAGTTAATACAAAACACAGCCTGTTAGAATTGTTACCAAATCAAATCAAGACCTGTCATATTACCCCCTGTCCTTGCCTCACTTCACTGGCTGGCTGTGTCTTTCAGAATTGATTTTTAAGATTTTATTTTTCACTTTTAAAGCACTACACAGGCTAGTACCCAAATACATTCTTTTTCCAAAGATCTTTTTAACACTGCTGATTGGTCTTTATTGATACCATTTCAGGAAGTTGGCAACCCTAGAGATATAGGCTATCCTTGTGTAGGCTTCTCTAAGAGATAAAGGTGACTGAGTTCTTTAGGCTCAGCACAGTGTTACGCACACTAGACCTACTGTGAGAGTCTTAGTCCAAGAAGCATACAAAATTTGGACAGTTTTCACGCCACGTTGGCTAAATCCGCCCAAATTGGAGCTTGTGTGGTCTTTCGGGGGGAGCTGTTATGATTATGAGTGTGGGGGGAGAACAAACCCACACGTGCGGATAGCACAATTGGATCAGTCCGGGTGAGCAGGTCCTGTCATACCTCATTGCCAGGACTGTCCCCTTTGACTGACAGGGGAGGGGCAGCCGGCTACCAGACGCTATGCTGACACACCAGCTGCCTAGAACTATAAGAGCCAAAATGGCCTCTCACACAGCCTGCGCCCTCTCCGCTCAGCGTGAGAGCTTTATTCCTCCATCCCTCCATCTTGCTAGCCTGTTGGACCACCCGGTCGACGGCACAGAAGCATAAACAGAGACAGTAACTGAAAAGAGCTAATAATATCACAAACCCGTGGCACAGATGTGTCTGGGAATCATGTCAAATTTGTCAGGACTGCCTGGTGGCATCTCCTTACGTCTGCCAGAGAGAGCGGCACCGTTTGGAGTGTGAAAGCAGGCCTGCTGTGTGTCTCGCTCGGGCCAAGGGACAGGATGATCTCCAGAAAGCCCCCCCCCCCCCTCTACCTCTTCACCCCCGTTGGCGCACAGGTCGCTGACAGTATTTAATCATAGACCTTTGCATGGGCCCCTCTGGGCCTTGGTCCGTGGTCATCTGTACCCTTTGACCCCCCCCCTGACGGTGGGCCTGTGTGAAAGTGTCAGCTGTGTTTTTTTTTTTTACAGTTCAAGTTGCGACTGGAAAATTTAGAAACAAGGTGCTTTCCGTCGAGGCATTGATGCAGAGATACAGTTCGATACATTTGATTTGTATGTATGGTCAGAGAGATGCTATTTGTGAATCTGTTTTTCTCTAAAAGCATTCCTGAGTGATCACGTTGCCTTGACCCCCCTCAGTGGATGACATACTCTTTTCACACTGGGAACCTACTGGAGCCACCTCTGAGGAAATCCACATCTTTTATCCCTGCGCTGGCAGCTTGTAATCCCTCCTAAGATTGGACTTCATCTGAACATTATTTTGTGCTAACAAAATGGCAAAAGTATGGAGCAGAAGAAATTGAAGCTCACAACGTAAATTCAATAAAGGGGTTGACCGTAAGCTTTCAGAAGAGATCATCCCTGCGACCCCCTCACTCCTTCCCCTGCATAGTGCATATGTGCCTGTGATTGGACGATCCTCTGGGGCACACTCCCATCCCATGTTATTTTGAGCTCGCCTTATTTCTCTTTCAGCCTGAAATGAGAATGGGGACTTCAAGCCGCAGAAGGATTGCATATCATAACTCTAAGACACGGGTCGGCCTTTTTTATTTTTTACGGCCCAATCAAATGAGTTTTTTTTAGATGTTATGGTAACTACAGCAGTAATTTCTGTTTCAATCCCAGTATACTGCATCAGTGCTACAAGTAATACAATAATGAACTAATATTACGAATAATAAACTCTATAAGAAACGTTTACCGTTTACCTTGTATCTCCACAGCTTACAGATGTCAGCCCTACTTTCTATGATAGTACTACCTTCCACCAGTAGAGAGCAGTGTTGCTCCAGAACATTCCTTTTCAGCTCATGACAAGGACAGTGGTGTCACATGGCATAGAGGTGCCATTTATCCACTCCTGATCAGAGCTCAGAGAATGTCACAGACTCATTCCCATGGTTTATATATGGGGAAAGCTTTCATCGCCTTGCTGTCTGAATAAAGGGCGAACATTAAACTTTATATATGGCTCAGAAATCAACATCAAAATGATTTCATGTGAGAGGATCATGATAGCAGCAGCACATCCCTTGCAATATAAGGCAACTGCGTACGTGTGTGTGCGCGCGCACACGTGTGTCATCAAATGTTATCCTCTTTGAGTAGTACCCATCAAAGAGGGTGGCGGTATTACTGTTGGCAGAATAACACAGGGTATTTAATGGTGTGACCTGTCCTTTTGTGCTCAACATGTCAGCATGTCGTAGGTCACTGGGCCTCACACATCATTACCAAGACCTGTAGAATCCAGATGCTATAAATATTTAGCACAGTCAGTGTGCTCTGGAAATTCAAGGCATAACGCAGTGTGGCTTCACATCCAAAGCAAGTCTTTTATAGAGGAACTTGTCTATATGAGCGGTAAAGTGTTAAGTCTGTTTAACAAGAGGAGATAAACTACAGCTTTTTATACGTGGTAGGCGATAAGTCTGTAATTTACATTGCCAAGGGAAGACTATGACCCAAAACTGGAGTACTTTTTTAAAGAGGATATTCTAACAGGTTTGGAAAGACGTCTTCACTCAGTTCGGGGCATGGACTAAATAGAGACTGCTGAAATGGGAAATCTTGGGAAAGTTCATTTGTGAAATGGAAATTCAGTTCTTCTTTAGTAATGTTCTGAGATTTCAGTATCTGACTGATACCATCTTGGAGGAGTTTGATTTGTTTTGCATTTTGTCTATTCTGACACCCAGTCTAATATGGCTGTGATTTGTATTAAGGATAGCTAAAACTAGGTATTGAGTTTGTGCTAGTTATGATTTTTGTGAAAAAGTGCATCAGATGGTCATATTTGCTTTAGAAAATTCAGGCTGAGGCTAGCTATTGAATCTCTTGAACTATATTGTAACTCTGTGCACACACACACACACACAGACACATACACATACACACACACACACACACACACACACACACACTCACACACACACACACACACACACACACAACCTTTGGCATGATGACAACTGTAAGATTACCTCAGGCTATTCTGTGCTTTGTTGACAACTGCCTGTGAGTTTGTTTCTTGTGTGGCAGCGAAGGGGGAAAGAGAGGGGATGTTTTGCACTCCAGGGAAATTCTTCTGCCCATTTATTACCCCATAGCACAGATGCCTCGGCCGGGCACAGTAGACCACTGTCACACACTTGTATTTAACCATGACCTCTTCCATAGTCACAGACAGTTTGTTCTGAAGGTGTTACATTTGGGAAAGCTGGGATGGCAAGAGGCAGTATGTGGCTAGAGCAGCCTGCTGAGAGCTGTCTTGTAAAGTTGCGTGCCAATCAGCTAAATGTTGTTATGAAATGCACGGCATGACTGACACATAACTTTAAAGCCTGTGCCTTTACACCTCAGCATGTGTTTCCATTGTGTAATATTCCTATCTTGGCCATGGCATTGCATAGGACACAGGATGGCTCCGGTTTCCATTGTAAATTACTGTAGGTATGGGGTGAATATACTGTGCCAGGCAGCTAGTTTGAACATCACACATCCTCTCACCTCAAGGACCTTCCAGTGGATCAATTTGTTTCACAAAAATGGATGCCGGAGATGTTAATTGGCCTGGAAGAGTTCTGGCCAGTTTGTCACTGGGAAGGGGGGGCCACGACTCTGAACTCTAAATGGGTTTTCTTGGGGACTTCATGAGAGCCCATTCATCACCTCAGGGCGATGGATACAGGCTGGATCCCGGCTGAAATGATATCTCACGGGGCTGTCCTCACCCACTTCATCTGCACTGTCTCTGTAACCCATCTCCTTCAGAATGGCTCTTTATTAACCTTTCTATATTAAGCCAACTGCTTCCTCTGCCTACACCCACCCGCCTAGCATCTACTGCAGTCTTTATGTAGACAAATGGCCATATTGACCACTGAATAGATTCCTTATTGTCCCAGGTTAACCATTAAAACGGCTGTGCTTTCCAGCTGCACTGCCAGTAGATGATACTTCAAAAGTCTCTCGCCGGGGTGCACAATATATGTGGATTTTATATAATATAATATCATATCATATTGATATTTTCTGGTAAGGATTGAAGTCATACATTCAATCAGGACATCACTGATTACAACTTTTCTTGATTGTTGCGATAATAGATTTAATGTGACTGACTCCACTCATTTTTCCCCCCCCACCGATAGGAACAGAATCTTCCAAACAATGATTAGAATTGTCCCAGGAATCCTCTTCGGAATAGTTCTCTCTTCGTCTGTAATTTTGTGTTCTGTGTTTTGAGCATGTGTGGGCTTTGCATTGGCATCTGAAGCTGCTGCTAAACACACACTTTCTCAGAGGGAGCTGTTGAGATGAGGAGGAGCAGGGCAACATGTGACTATGTGTATATGTGTCTGGACCGGTCATTCAGATGCCAAAGTCGCAGTTCGACACGATCAAGAACCCGATACCCTCTTTTACAGCACACAGAATTGTAGCTAATCTGTTAGGCCACAGCAGGTGGGGGGGGGGGGGGGTCGGGGTTGGGGAGGGCATTGGCAAGGAGGTGAAACAGGCAGCTCTTTGCACTAGCGGGAGAAAAACACAGCACATCTGAAGACCATGAGATGAAATATAATCATTTGCAACTCTGGGGGCTTTGCTATATGCGGCAGATTAACATTTTAACATATTAATCCAGCATGCAAAGATTATCAAGTTAAGAAATCATTCCCATTATATTTCTGAGACTTGAGACTTTCTGCATCAAATTTCTTTACAGGGACGGGAACACAAATCCTAAGCAGAGGGTAGAGTGAGGGGGACAGCTGTTGGTGGTTCACATTTGGTGCTCACTCTGCTTTGGAAATCATAGCCCGATTGTGGTGGTTAAGTTAAGCCCGTTGTCTTTCTTCACTGCTCTGTAATTCCATTCCTGGTACACTCCTGGGACGTGTCGTGAGGGACGCATTCCGGGATACTGGTGTCCTTTGGATGCAGAAGCGCCAAAAACATGGCCGTAATCCCCCAACCCCCTACCCTCACTCTTCCTGTCCCTCTTGTGTGTCAATAATGATGCTGAAATGTGAGGACCAGAGACCCCCAAAGTCACACCTTAATGTAACTCTAAGCATGTTCACAGGCCATGCAAAGTTCACAGGTTAGGACATACTGTATGCATGGCAAAACACACTCCTCTGATAAATAACATCAGCGAGACCTTTCAGTTTCACCAGGTTATGACTTAATTAGATGATATTTGGTGTAAAACCTGTTTGTGTACACACAAACACACACACACACACACACACACACACAAACACACACACTCACACACACACACACACATCCATGCCATCCATATCGGTTTACAACTGAACATTCCACAGGCGGTGTTCTCAATTGAACAACTCCTGGGGCTTTCGTCCTGAACTGAATCCAGCATTTAACACTGCACGCCTGAGGAGCAATACCCGCGGTGCCATCAGGGGCACACACTGCCACTGGGACACTCAGAATAGCCCTGTCCAGGGTGTTGAGTGAGGACACTCAGGAGTGGAGTGCAGCTCTTGCCAAGGCTGTGCAGAGCAGTCGTCATGGGAGCGCGTGTGTGTGTGTGTGTGTGTGTGTGTGTGTGTGTGTGTGTGTGTGTGTGTGTGTGTGTGTGTGTGTGTGTGTGTGTGTGTGTGTGTGTGTGTGTATTATTCAGCCTGAGTGCATTGATGGCAGCCGCTTCAGTAACACATTCAGGGGAACGTATTCTGTCCACAACACTTCGCTGGTCAATTAAGAGCCACGCTGTAGCCTGTTTTGTACTGTACAGTGCAGCATCACTGGTTAGAGTCATTTTTTTACAGAGGGATACAAAGTGGGCTCAGAATAAGGGAAATTATTTTGTAACACCCCAGTGCCAAGTATGTTGACAAGAGTGTGACTGAAATAGATATATTTTGTTTATTATTATTTTGTCAATATTCACAATGGTCCATATTATATGAAATTATATTATATTATATGAAATTATATTATATTATATGAAATTATATTATATAGATTTCTTTACTATAGCTGCATGTAGTGTGTGAGCATCTAGAAAAGTCCCAACACTGAGTGTGTACAAGTTGTGTGTCCAAGTGTGTCTAAATATGTGTGTATGCGCGTGCGTGCACGCCCATGCGTTGTCTGGATACCCGCGCAGTCAGCAGTAGCACAAACTTTTTAATCTTCCCGCAGCGGTTAAGGCACTTCTTCTTCCATATAAAGCACTGCGGCTGCCCTTTGCCGTGGTCACCCAGTAATCTGCCACTGAACAGGGAGTCCGTGACCGTCATTGAGTGAGTTCACGCCAGCTCCTCCCGCTGCCTCCCGCCGAACCTTTGGGTGTGCTTTGGGTGTGCGGACGGTGAAGCTGCAGCCGAGGTGAGAGAAGGACAGGGGCTGATACCGGGGGACACAGGGGCCAGGAGTGAAGGGCTAGTGGTAATGAACATATGTGCGCCAGGTGGACAGAGCAAAGCAGGGTGGTACGGGTCACGCAGGGCTGATTTCTATTGTCTCTCTTAAGACTCTCTAAAGGTGTGTGGGTGAGTAAAGTAACAAGATTGTAGGCAGATTTTTTTCTCACACGTATTTTGCTAGGATTTTGCAATAATAATGTACTAATAATGTACTAATATTTACACTTTTCACTACAAATACGAAATGCATGTCATATGACTGGAATATATTTCTGGAGTGCATGTACACATTTTCAAGCAATTATTTAAAATGATAATGTTGTTGTTGTTGATAATGTACTTGCATTAATAGTGTTTTTTTTTAGTGTTCACACAAAGTTTCCCTAAGGAGGCATAATGAACAGCTCTCCCCACAGAAGAACATCATATTTTGTGTGATTTAAGTTGCCTCTGTTAAAGGGTGAAACATAGCTTTTGTTCATGTCAATATAAAATTGCTTTAGGACCTATTATATTAATGTAGTTCAGAACGGGCAGCGTAAAAATAATATTTCTCAAATTAGTGAGCATTCTGTGCATGTCAAGTATGCCTTTCAGGGACAAATCAATTAAAGGAGAAAAACAATATACAGAGGAATAATGGGGAAACAGCAGACCTATATTTTTGTTGTTGTCTTTGGATTTACATGAATTTTTTGTTTAGAAAACACTTCTTTGTTTAAAAAAAGGAGCACAACTTGGAAATTCAGCAGATACAGAATGTATTCAACCCACAGTCATTTTTTGTTGTGTAACCCATTTAATCTCTCACAGTCAAAAGAAAGTTCAGCATAAAGCATAGACATATTGCATGAGATGCATGATGTGATTGGCTAAGGTGGTATTTTTTGACACTGCAAGGCTTCCATAGAAAAACATCATGTTTAAGACTCCATCTGTTGAATAGATAAGTGCTTACAAGTTGTTTATATTGCCAAATGTTTAATTTACAAGCATATTTTTATCATCATTTCTTTACAAATAATTTGAATTTAATACAGGAGGAGAACATCTAAACTGCTAACTAATGAACACTTGCTAACAGTGCGTAATCTATTTGACGTGTTAAATAAAAACACATGCAAGTGTTTGGGAGTAGCAGAGGTGTGTGGTATGTGTGTGAGCAGCTCTGGTAATCTGATGAAGAAAGTGCTGAGCATGTCACAGAAGGTGATGAAAGACTCCCGAGACAGACAGGGCTGATCCTTGTCTCGCTTTTAAAAAAAAAAGTGGAAGGCACAGCCTTACATAAAAAACAAATCTGACTGTTTGCCATACTAATCAGAAGGAAAGACACCTGTAGCTTTTCAGCGCCATGAATTAAGCACAGATTTGGGCCTTGTTTATCACCAGCTGGGACTGTCATCAGTGCGGTCACATTTTTCAATATCACAACTTTGCGAGCAGATAACCTCTCATTTGGACATTTTTCATAATGGATGTAATTATATTGTTTGTACATACATTTGAATATAAATCTACAACTTAAATATGCATGTAAGTCTTAATGATAAGCACATTTTTTATGTAACTATAGCGTAGTGTACAGATTCAATGTAAATGAAGGTGTCATGTTTTTATGTATAAGTAAATATATTGACTTTGATACACATTAAAACCTACTTCATAGACGTGGATGTAAATCTGATCCTCAAGTATATCTAACGCTTGGCTTACAATGTAAATCCATGTGACATGCATTCCGCTGTTCTCATGGCTGTTCCAAGGACGATGATTGAGCTGGGGATGCCAGACGGGAGCCTGATCGACGAGCTGATGGAGCTCACGGCTCAGAGCCTCTGCCACCTGGAGATCAAGGAGCACTTCAACGTTGTCAAAGAGATCGGTCGCGGGAAGTACGGCAAAGTGCTGCTGGTCACTCACCGCTTCAGGGGTAAGGGGACACACGCGGACGGAGCGCGCTCAGTAGAGGGCTGACGTTCAGAGCACGGCTCAGGCACCGTGGGGAATGTTCAGATCGCAGGGTTACAGACGGAGGCTGTGGACTGGAGAAAAGAGGGGGTGTTTATAAAACATGTAAAACTGGTTCAGGATTAGGGATAGCAGTGAATATCTGTTTTTTTTTTGTGGAGTGGAGAAATTAATTGATGGATATTCTGACATGATTTTTAAAATGTCATGTTGATGAAAACTGATATATTAACCCTGTGTTATAAGACTAACATAACCATTTCTTAATCATGTTATGGCAGATGTCATATGCTGACATAAGTAGTCATGACAGTGTCCAATGATCATCATAATCTGTAATTGTTATGACAGAATGACATGCGACATAGAGTGACATGTGACATAAGCTGTTATAGCATCTAGAATTCTAGGATGACATTTACTGATACCACGCCACACCATGTCAAGCCATTGGACAATAACTGTCATCATGACAAGACAGGGTATTTGCTATAACTCGTTCATGACAAGGTTATGTCACACCTACAAAGCAGAGTTAAGTACAGTGTTACTGAGATTTGTTAAAAAATGCACAGTATGGGTCGCCAAGTGTAACAGACCTTATTTCGTATACAGAGCCCATTCTGTGCTATGACAGGCATTATTTTATCACAAAACCATGTAACACCACATTGCCTTTAGTCCATGAAAAACACAAACATGAAATGTTGAAGAGAGCTCATTCTGTATACGCTCTGTATAGAAAATAAGGTCTGTCACACTTGGCGCCCCATAGTATAATATGTAGGCTTATGCAATGGGCAGAAACATGGTCTTATGTAACAGCTACATCATTTCTGTAAAATCCCTGTTGTGACAGGTGCTTAAAATATAGACCCCATCAGCAATAGTGATTTGGGGGGGGGGGGCTGATACAACATGACCTTTGCTCTAATTAAGCAGTTGTGTGCTGAAAATGCAATTGAAAGTGCCACAAAAAACTGAAAAGACCTTAAGGAAATATCACACCGAAAGAACCTGGTGAGACGATAGTGTTCTGTCTTGTGTGGTATTTTCTCCGGTTAACGAACAGGGACGCCGATGGCTCTGAAAGTGATGCCAAAAGCCTCCACCAAGCTGCAGGGCTTCCTGCGGGAGTACTGCATCTCACTGCACCTGTCCTGCCACCCGTGCATCGTGGGACTCTTCGGAATCTTCTTCCAGTCTAAAGAGCACTACGGCTTTGCACAAGAGCTGGTGATCGGCCGGGACTTGTTTGCGGTCATCAAGCCAAGGGTAAGCAGAGCCTACTACCACACTGTCTAACTGCATTTAGTAGGCTTCTCTATAAGCTATTTTTTTTTAAAGGTAGAAGAAAACAGGAGCTGAGTAATTCGTAACTATCATGTTTTTGGTTTTCTAACCTAAATACTGTCATTAGTCAGACGATTGCGTTTATCCTAAACCCTTAAAATGCAGAACAAAGAACAACACAATGGACTGTCACACCTGCTTTGCAGCTTCCTTAGCAGAGAAGGCCATGTTTGGTATCTCAACTAGAACTCCATTCAAAGTAACGAGAGCCACCTTGGAATAGTGTGGAAGATTCATAACAAGATCAGAGGTCAGATTCTTCAAACTTGATATGGCAGGCAAATTAGAGTGTGAACTATGATAATGAGGTCCTTTACTTCATCATTAGTAAGACTGATGTAACTTTTCATCTGTCTGGGATTCTATTTTTAAGCCCTGATCAGTAGAGTTATTACATCAACCGAGAACTTCCAAAGAGATTTGTGAAGGGCTCAAAGTGAGACGTAGAAGGTAATAAAACTGGAGGAAACCTTTGCCCTGCGATTGATGTTTTTTCACTATAGTGGTCTACAGTGCCTAAAGTTAAAACCGAACACAAAGCTCTTTGTGATCCCGGGGATTTTAAAAGGTATCTAACACGGAATGCAGTTTAATTAAATTGACTTCTACGCACATGAGGGTCACGTGACTGAGCTGGAGGCAAGTTAGTCATGGCATGGGCATTAGTAACACCTCGAACTGTGCATTAGGGTTAAAGCCTGTGGCCATGGTCTGGACCACACACTAACACACACCACAGTTGTCTTCATTCACTGTGTATGACTGAAAAAAGTGCAACTGACTTCTTACACAAAAAGACACCCACACCGCCCTAGGAGTCTAGACTGAGGCTTTGGGTAGCCTAAAGGGTGTGCCATACCTGAGGACCTGTCATCTCTATCTAATCCCTTTCTTCCACTCATCTAATGAAAGATTTGATGTTCAAAGCAGTAACATTAAACCTGACTTAACCCTCCTGTGGAATTTCACCAAAAGCTGCTCCTTCTGAATTGAGAAAGAGTGTCTCTATCCATTTGTGAAATATATTTGAAGTACTTTTTTCATGAGTAGATTACATATGCATCTTGTTAAAGTACTGAATGATATGCTTTGTTCTTTTTGGCAGTGAGGAAAGTTGCTTAAAACTGTACTTTGTTTTTTTTTCTCTTTTATATTCAGAGAAAGCCTTATCTTACAGAAATCCTTTTTTTCAACTGAAATATATAAATGTTTAGGAGGCTGTTATACAGGTCTACTTATTCCAGCCCTTTCCCCGGTCAGGTGGGTATCCCAGAGAGTGCAGTGAAGCGCTGCGCCCAGCAGATAGCCAGTGCTCTGGAGTTCATCCACGAACACGGCCTGGTCCACCGGGACATCAAGCCCGAGAACGTCCTGCTGCTGGACAGCCACTGCTGCCGGGTCAAGCTGGCCGACTTCGGGCTCACCCAGAAGAGGGGCACCATGATACGCCTGATCTCCGGCACCCTGCCCTACATGGCTCCGGAGCTGTGCGCCATGGCCGTGGAGGAGGGAGAGACTGAGACCACGGCGCCCCCGCTCAGCGTGGAGCCCAGCCTGGACACCTGGGCATTCGGCGTGCTCATCTTCTGCATCCTCACCGGCTTCTTCCCCTGGGATCGCTGCGCACCGTCCGACGACTTCTACCAGGAGTTTGCCGATTGGTGCTGCCAGCAGCCGTCAGTCGCAGACGTCCCGTCCCAGTGGAGGAGGTTCAGCCCCGCTGCCCTGGAGATGTTTAGCAGGATGCTAGCCTTGGACGCCACCCAGAGGTGCTCACTGAGTGAGGTGAAGGAGTTTGTGGATAAGGACTGGCTCAAAGCGGGGGGCGCCAATGGACTCGTAGGAGACGGTAAGAAAGTCAATGGCACCAGCAGCCCGAGTGTGGGGAGGTGCAGCCCTGTCTGTGAGGTGCTGGCATAATGTAAATCATTCTCAAGGTCTCCGTTTTTTATAGCGTGCAGTGGTAGAGGGTGAAGGAGGGGAGGGAGAGAAGCACTGCGGATTCCCCCTAGGTTGTAGTTCATCTCAACGGGTTTCGGCACTCGTTTTACGGGGGGCTGTAAATGTGTAGGCACCTCTTTGCTTGCAGCAGATGGATGGAGAATCTAAGAGCTCTGAGGTCCTGTGGCCCTAAAGAGCCTGACCAAGGACTTTGTATGGTCTCAAGACATATCCCACTCATCGGGCATTGCTTCTTGTAGAAAACCTGCCTTTCTTTTGGGCTCAGAACTGCGTGCTCAGTATATCAACTAGACAGCACAAAATGTAATCTTGCCCATTGTAATATTATAGAAACGACACTGGCTTATCTGAGAACCAAAACCATATGGTTAACAATATAATGAATTGTCTTTGAGCATGAACACATTATTTTAAGTTGTTGACAGTGTTCGAGTGGCATTTATATATAGGAAAAGTAACAAAAAGTTATTACAACTTAATTCTATGTACATAGAAATACATAGATAACTATACAATGGCATCTCTTCTGGCAAACCCCTCACTATGTTGCATTCACACCATATTGGTTTTGTATACTCATTTTACAGATATGTTTGAATGCAAGGCTTTTGAATTCTGTGAAGCCTTGTCATAATACCAATAAAATACTTTAATCTTAACACAATGGCGTCTATATTATTGAAACCTGCAAAGCTACAGAATCAAAGACCAGCCAATCAAGGCAAGACTGGCCAGAGACAGGAACGCAGACATACTCTTCCTCACCTCCCTGAGTTGCTCCAGAAAGACTTCAGAAGAATATAGCTCTGGGCTACCAAGGCTGGTCGATGAGCCTGGTTTTCAGAAGAATATAGCTCTGTGCTACCAAGGTTGGTCGATGAGCCTGGTTTTCAAAAGAATATAGCTCTGTGCTACCAAGGCTGGTCGATGAGCCTGGTTTTCAGAAGAATATAGCTCTGTGCTACCAAGGTTGGTCGATGAGCCTGGTTTTCAGAAGAATATAGCTCTGTGCTACCAAGGTTGGTCGATGAGCCTGGTTTTCAAAAGAATATAGCTCTTTGCTACCAAGGCTGGTCGATGAGCCTGGTTTTCAGAAGCCTTTGCTCGTGAGCATTAGGTATGTGATCTTTCTAAGCACAGAAAATTATCCTAGGTACTCAAACTCTTCAAGCTCAATTTAGGAAGATATAAAATATGTTTGAAAATCAAGTTGTGCAGCAAGCGTCCCTGTTGTTATGCGACTGTGCATTGTAATGTAATTGTCCAGCGTGACACTTGAAGACACTCGTAGAGAACCCTAATCAATACAACAGCACTAAGCCTGAGGGCCCTGAGACTAATATCTCACTCAGGTCAGAATGTTTGTGAATGGGTTTCATGTTACCGGCCCTTTGAAGTTGGCGGCGATAGTCGGGGTAAGTGATCCCTCCCTCGTGCTCCTTCCGCTTTGGCCCCGACACCCATCAGCCCTTTACATTGAGTAATCTCATGGCATCCGCTGCAGCTGGCCCGTCACTGACTGACGTCCTGCCTTTGTCTGTTCAAGCGAGGCGCGCTTACTGCGTGGAAAGAGCAGCGTGGAGGTTTGGTTCATGGATGTGGGTTTTTTTTTTGGGGGGGGGGGGGGGGGGGGGGGGGGGGATTGTGGTGAGGTGGGGGTGAGTTGTGAGTTTGGCAGAGATCCTGAGGCTGTTTGCCCCCTCATGTCCCCACAACATAGTTCGGCAGTTACACCAGCCGGGGTCATCTTTCAACAACCCCCCACCCCATCCCAAGGGTCTGGCCATGCCCTCTCCGCCAGGCCTATCAGTGACCTTTCCAATACAAACAGGCACCAAACACATGCTGAGACATCTGACCACTCAAGCTCGGATTCTCATGAACCAAGAGCCATCAATCACGATGAATTGCTTTGACCTGATACGACTTTAGACACACACAAAGGGTATTGTTCATTTTTACAGTATTCTGTATATGTAATATAACATGTTATCATGTAATATGTACAGTAGTACGTACTCTATGTATCAGAGCTGATAGAGCTTCAGCGGCTCCATCATCACACAGAGTGGAATAGTGTAGATCCTCGGTGGAAAGTACGCCGGTTTCGTGACTCTTCTTGGAACACACTTGTAAAGAGCTTCCAACCACATCGCTGTTCCACACTGAAGCATGACATCAACAGCTGCTGCACTAAATCTAATTTCTCTAATGTCTGTACAATAAACTGCAGGACGGTGTTTACTGCCGTGATTTATGGATGGGCAGTGCGGTGTGTAGCTCTTAAAACCACATGTCATCAAGTGCTAAGACGATAGCAAAAAAAACACACGCAAGTTTTGTTACTGATAGACAAGGTCATTCAAGTTGATCGAGCCACACACCACTTCACTAGTTTTAGATGAAAACTCCTTACTGTTCCTCCAGCAAGATGCAAAATCGAGTCTTTGATGAAGGCAATAGTTGCTAATAGCTGTCTTAAGTACTCTTGTATTGAAGACTCACTGTAAGTTAATTGACCATAGTATGGATTCTGACTTGCTTACAATAGGCCACTGACATCTTGCATCCTCAGATAGTACTCTAGTAGTACTGTGTTTCTTATTTGGATGACCTCCTTTCAGTCATATCTGCAGGCTGGCTGAAGTCATGTCAACCAATGACCGTAATTTAGGATAAGTCAGAGTTGTAAGACTTCTGCTGACATATGTCAACCAGCTGTGGAACAGTAGTGCTCATCCATTTTTTGGGTATTAGCTCAACTTTCCAGGGAACAAAAGGAGTTCCCAAGGGGAGGTGCCATTTGTTTCTTTGTGCATTACATCACTGCCTTTTGTAACCCACAGTGCACTGCATTCAGACAAACAGATGTCATCATGCGGGGAGTCTCAAAGCAGACTCGAGGAGAAGACAGACAAAGATTCGCTCAGGGGCTGCAGATCTATTAATAATTCTTAACGGTGCTGTGGTGGAATACAAACACATCTAGAGCCTTGTAACAGCCAAAGTGGTACCTCATTAGATCCATCACAAAACACATGTGGTGAAGTAAGGGGGAAAATGTGTCACACAGTGGCAAACATCACAGGGAAACAAAAGCAGGTCTATCATTGCCGCGACAGATGGCACAATGCATTTGTAAGGGTTGGTAAGTGTGCGCATTGCTGCATAATTCCCTCACTGTCGAGTGCCAAGCATGAACACACAGGCATCAGAGGCAGCATATTCGTGGCCACAGGTTGTCAAATATTATGTTGTGTTGGCTGCTACTGACTTGTAGCCGTTCTTATAGATTTTGGTGAGTGAGTGACATTTTCTGTGTTCTGTATTTTATTCTGTAGGTCTATGCTTCTCTACTTTTAAAATCTGCAATGAGGAAATTCATGTTTTCAACAAATTACTTTGATGTGAAACAGCATTGAGCAAAGAGTTCTGAATGTTTACACTGTTACAAAAAGGTGCATCTTGGTTCTTTTCACACTGCCTATGACAAAAATGAATCATCACGATGGCTTTACAGGAGAGATAAAATCACCACAATATTAGTGTGGTTGTGACAAGAGCAATAAGGAGGGCTGTAATAGAGTTGACCATGTAGCCAGACTACACCACCCTGGAGAATTCCACCCAGGGAAGGTTAAGGTGAATACAATGAGACACACTAACAATGAAGTCATCCAGGTTCAAAGGCAGCCCCATGCAGAAGACGTGAATTCCATGTAATCAAAAGCGTATTTCAAAAGGGGAAAAGGGAAAGGAAGATGGGTCTTGAGAAGTTCCTGCCAAAAAGAGAACCTGAAAAGACTCGCAGGGGTTAAGCAAAATACAAAATATTTATTAAAACAATATTTTCAAAAAGTAAAACGAATTCTAACACTGGAACCAGTACACTAGGTGAGGCAGAAACTCCAAAGAAAGAAAACTAAAAAGAAAAAAGAAAGCAAAAAACAACAACAAACAAAGGTGAGGGCTTACCTTAGGGAGGCCGGCTAACTGGATGTGTGTTCTGGGGCCCACACCAACTAAACAGCAGTGCACAGCCAACAGCAAACCCACATGCAGTGAATGGGTTCCACCGGCAAGTGACTAGTCTCCTTCAAGGGGGCAAACAATAAACAACCAGGTAGGGTAACAGCACCAGCGGATACCACTAACAACATGATATAATGAGCAGGAAGAGCAGGCTACTACAACTGCGGAAAAAGGACAAAGAGCACAATTCTATGAATACAGGCCTACAAGACCCACCATGCCATTAAGGCGTAAAAAAAACATAAACAAATAAAGAACTCACACGATCTGCAAGCAAAAGGAACGGAAAACAAACACTGAATACACAGCAAAACATAAACAGGCAGAGACGACAGACAGAAAAGCAACAAAGGACGGAGTAAACAGACACTGGCAGAACTCAGGTAAGACAACAGCAGGCAGACTAAACTAGAACCGTGCAACAGAACTCAGGTAAGACAACAGCAGGCAGACTAAACTAGAACCGTGCAAACTGAACTCAGGTAAGATAACAGCAGGCAGACTAAACTAGAACCGTGCAACAGAACTCAGGTAAGACAACAGCAGGCAGACTAAACTAGAACCGTGCAAACTGAACTCAGGTAAGATAACAGCAGGCAGACTAAACTAGAACCGTGCAACAGAACTCAGGTAAGACAACAGCAGGCAGACTAAACTAGAACCGTGCAACAGAACTCAGGTAAGACAACAGCAGGCAGACTAAACTAGAACCGTGCAAACTGAACTCAGGTAAGATAACAGCAGGCAGACTAAACTAGAACCGTGCAACAGAACTCAGGTAAGACAACAGCAGGCAGACTAAACTAGAACCGTGCAAACTGAACTCAGGTAAGACAACAGCAGGCAGACTAAACTAGAACCGTGCAACAGAACTCAGGTAAGACAACAGCAGGCAGACTAAACTAGAACCGTGCAAACTGAGGGGAGACGAGACAGCGGCACGACCCAAGCTAGGCAGGCAGAGCAATCGGAAGGGCCGTGCTATCTGCAAAGACAGTGAAGCAAATTAATGGAATAAATTAAAGGAACGGCCCACCACAGACACAAAGTTTTACTGGCAGCCTGTGCATTCCTTTATATCATTATAAAGTGCCTTTGAGACTTCATAATTTCCAAAAGAAAAAGCTGAGACTTCATATTCATTTTATTAAGTAGACCAATTATAATAGGCTGTTAGAAATGGATGTTGGTCGAGCTACAGCACCTTTTAGAAGACAATGTACGAGCAAATTGCAAAATATGTCATACAAATTCAAAGTAGAGTAAATACATTTTCATTGCATAATGATTTCAAAATGTCAATTTTAAGATATTTGTCCCTTTCTCAACAAACCTTAGTTTATGGGAAAAGACTTTCGATAATAATGAAATTACTGTAAAATATCAGTTTCCCTCAAAAAAATCTGATAGTTGGCATTTTCTTTCCTAAATAAAATCTAACAACAAATATGTCTGTTGAAACTTTCAAACAATACTATTTGGTCCTTATTTGTTCATAAATAAATCACACAAAGGGTTTTTTTTTACTTGTGAAAATTGATTTTATTTGTTGTTAAAATTGTTAACAGGGTGGACAATGACATGATAGAATACGAGTTTAGAGTGAGTCATCATTCTGTCATTTTATGGGAAAATAAGCAGTTGATAACTGTCCTTCAAATGGACCTAAACGTTCTAATAAACCCTATAGCATAGTTTCAGGAGGGTTGGGCAAAGCACAGGCCCTGGTTTTTGTTCTGGCTCATCCTTTTCCCACCTTCCTCTTCTTTGTTTTTGCCCTCTCCTCTCTTTTGCTGAGCTCATTAATACCCTTCTTTCCAGTCTCTCTGTCTTTATGCCTCTTGTCCCTCTCTTTTTCAAGTTACTTTCTTCTTCTGTCCGGGTCAGCATCACAATGTTTCCCATATCTCCTTGCTAACTCAGCTCCTCTTAGAAAGATTTTCACCAAACCTTAACATGTTTATAGATGCGTTACACAAGTCTTTAATTGACCAAGTCATCTTTCACTTTGAAAGCCTTCTAGTACCTTGAACTTTTTCTGTTTAGCAGCTGATATTTTAAATAGACTATGCCAAGGACATGCTTTAGAAATCATTGTATCCAGGGCCAGTTACACTAGAGATAATGGTGGTCCGAGAGCGGACCAGAAGTGGTACACCACCAGTGGGGTGCCGACCACACTCCACCATCGGGCGGATATATGCTTGCAATCTGGGCAGTAGGACAGCGTAAACACCCACACCCTCATTAGTTGTCATTCACATGCTAAAGACTTCATCATTACCTGTGGCTTTGGGAGGTGAATAGACCGAATGTAATCGAATGAGATGTATGCTGTGTATGCTAGTGTGTATGCTAGTGTGAGCTCTTAGGCTATTTACTGTACTTTGTGTTAGGTGCGTTGAAACCAATTGTATAGCATTAAAGCTCAAAAACTATTTTTTATTATTATTATTTATATGCATGCATTAATATATGCATTTCCCTACAAAATCCCCTCAATCATTTTGGAATGATTCATTCTTTCCAAATAGAGCTATTCAAGTCATCAGGTGAAAAAGTATTTTTTCATATCACAATACAGGCCTATATTGCAGAAAAAAAAATTGCAATGTCATTTTTTTCCAATATAGTGCAGCCCTGTTTTATATTGCATGGCCTGCAATCGGTGTAATTAGACAGGCAGTGTCTGTCCAGCCCAGGGAGCCAGAGAGAGCACGAGAGAGTGAGTGAGAGAGAGAGAGAGAGAGAGAGAGAGAAAGAGAGAGAAAGAGAGAGAGAGTCTACTGGCTACTACATACGTATCCTAGGTGCTAACACGGATTAAGACTACGGTACAACAAAGAAACTTAAAATTCCCCTCTTCTCAGACAAAGTAGAGTTAACTTGTCAAAAAGAGATAACATGGTCAATGAACCTTCAATTGCCTTTCACTATTGTCTATGTACACAAGGTTCTAAGAGTAGAATGTTCCCTGTTCTATTTCAGGTTGTCTTAACAACAGATGTGCTAATCTTGCATCACCAGCCCACTATAGCTACAGGGCGAGAGGTCTGGCCCATGTTTACATGGGGCATCAGGGTTAGAATTCACAAATTAGTCCCTCTGGGCACAGTCACAGTTCTATAACCTTACATTCCTTTCTTTACTAAGATCATGATATGAAATTGACCCCTATATTACAGTGACCTTCTCAGTGTTGATAATATAAAACAAATCAAAAGAGAGACAATCAGAGAAACAGACAGATCTATAATGTTACATCAAGGCTTTCAGCAGCTCTTCGGAATCTACTTAGTACTAAAAACTCCATGACAGATAGGGAGAGAAAAAAAGATGGTTTAAGAGAAAAGTGGATTATATCATTTGAAGCTGTTGCAATTGTGTGTCTAACCATTGCTTTTTTGCAATGTAAGGAATATAATTGCCAGTGTCACTAGTTTAAACCGATTACCATTCAATGAATTACCAACACAAGGTAAATTATGAAATATTTTGTTTGTTGATCATAAACTCTGAAACCAAAAATTCATTAAATTATGTTTTTCTCACTTTAAGTAAACTAGTTGCTATTGGGAGCAACATGCAGAATATTATGGGGCGCCGTTTGTAAAATGTTGCACGTTCGAAAATCCTGCTCAGTTTTGCTACATTTAGCATTTTCATATGGAAAAAAAGCACGACAATATTCGAATGTCACTTTTTCAAGCATTTAGAGAGAAATTCATGTAAATTCATGCGATAACTTTTCCAAGGATAATTTTTGGCAGTAACACAAAGTTGTTAAATAATATAAATCTTTCATCTAAATGTTAATGTTAAATGTTAAATGTAAATGTTAAATGTAAATGTTAAATATAAATGTAAATGTTAAATGTAAATGTAAATGTTAAATATAAACGTAAATGTTCGATGTTATATATAAATGTTAAATATAAGTGTTAAATGTAAATGTTAAATGTAAATACAAATATCAAATGCTAAATGTAAATGTTAAATGTAAATGTTAAATGTGAATGTAAATGTAAATGTTAAATGTAAATGTTCAGTTTACATGTCAGACTTGACGACAGAACATTACAATATTTACGGTAATTCATAGCTTTCAGTAACACTACCAGGGATACCTTGCGGGCAAAAGCGAAGATGTCGACCAACAGTGGACATCGTCGAGCAGTGCAACCTACTCAATTACGATCGCCATCAAACACAGAAACATAACACAATAGCCAGACAGAGATATCTAGAAATAAATTACATTTTGGGAACCTGTGATCCCTTTACTGCACCCGCTGATATTTGTATTTCTATAACGTCGTAGAAGTCCCTGCCTGAGCTCCAGTTTGGAGATATTTACATATATCTAATAGAAAATCCGTCCCCCTACACACCTCAAAAACTGAAAGCCTACCAAAAGCACAGATAGTAAATTAATTTTCAGAAGGGGATGGGTTCATAACGATGTCGTCTGGAAGGTGAAAACTAATAAACATCTTCATTATCAGAGCAAAGATGATTGCCATTTAATAGCTAGCTACCAGCTAGCGAGCTACATGCTGTTAGCTAGCAGCCTTTAGCCTACCCAACACTGTTCTTTATCATTTGACACAATTTCCTGGTTAACACAAGTACAACCACCTGGTCTGGTGAATGACAACTGAAATTATCTTCCCAAGTATTTTCTACTGGCATTGTAGTATTACCAGTTGGATGACAAAATACAGTAGCCTAGCCTACGTGTTTAGTACTTGTCGCAATCTCAGAGCAGAAACCGGGTAATCCAATTTTAATCGTGTTGATGCTTTGTTTCTTGACTTTATTTCTTGATCTATTCCCGTTTTAGGTAGTTATTCTGATAAATGAGGCGACCAAAACAGGGTTAATGCTTTTATTGCAAGCTCCAAAAATAAGGCTACTTTACGGCCCGCCCTGAGAAAAGTTGACCCAGAAGACGTCTACAATCAGCTGGAAACAGCCGGGCTTGTCTCCTCGCCGATTTGAACAGCCAACCGAGCAACAACTGTCTGGCATTTTACTACCTATGTCAGACAATTTTAAAGCGGATATATTAAATAATCTTGAATGAAAGATGGTCAGTTCCTGTATAAATTCCAGTGGTAGACAGCTGTGGAGTGTATTTCTTGCCCGCAAGCTGTTAATTCTGACGTAACGTGAAAACTATGAAAGCCAATTACCGTAAATATTGTACGATTGTATGGTTCAGTCTTCAAATCTGACATGTAGACTGAACATTTAACATTTACATTTACATTTACATTTACATTTAACATTTACATTTACATTTAACATTTACATTTAACACTTATATTTAACATTTATATATAACATTGAACATTTACGTTTATATTTAACATTTACATTTACATTTATATTTAACATTTACATTTAGATGAAACATTTATTATTATTTAACAACTTTGTGTTACTGCCAAACATTATCCTTACATGAATATCTCTCTAAATGTTTGAAAAAGTGACATTTGAATATTGTTGTGCTTTTTTCCCCCATATGATAATGCTAAATGTACCAAAACTGAGCAGGGTTTTAGAACGTGCGACATTTTACAAACGGCGTCCCATAGAATATACTGTACACCACACACAAACACAGACCACAACATCAATACATATATATCTGCATACAGTATTCATCATCTTATCCCAGTGATGAATAAGGAAGAACTGGTAACTCATGAAACAGTGCAGTGTTGGGTTAATACTGGAAAATGGCTTCTTGTGCTGTGTATCAAACTATAGACTTCCCAGATCATACAGCTTAAAACACAGCACCAGAGCAACCTCCCAAGAACCTAACTGTCTTTCTGTCCATGGCTGTGTGCTTATGAGACGATATTAGTTTAATCTCCTGCAAAGAAAGCTTCAGTGAAATGTTAACAATTTATACTTATACTCAAGCAATGTAAGAGATCAGTTCAGTTATGTTTAAATTCAGTTCATTTATTTTGAAAGAAGTAGAAATCACAAACTGGTTGACAGAGGGACATTTGAATCTATATCTTATCTATATGATATCTTGATATCAGAAATATGTTGAAAATATGCAAAACTAATAAAAACTCTTAACTCTTAAACACGTATTTAAAAATAATGAAATCAGTACATACAAACTTACAATGACAACATCATAATAACATTGTTTTTGTTCTAATTTAAAAACATTTAACATCATGCTAAAAAGCTAACTAACATACTTTGCATTATTTGGTTATAAGCAACAACTGCATGACAGTTTAAGAACATAATTTGACGGGCACAGGTGAAGGAAGCAATGGAATTCAAGGCAATTAAGAGATTCCCTGAGTGTTCTGTAATGATCAGTCCAGCACAGCTGCTTGCATTGCCCTCAGAAATGTGCATGAATCATTTTACACTTGCTGTTGTTCAACACCCAGGCCAAGCGTTCCGGTCTCTAAGATCACATTACACCAGTGCAGCATTAGCACAGGATTATCAATAGACAGCAATTGTTTGCATGTAAGAAGTCCCTCGCATTTTCACTTGCTCACAGATTTGCTGTAACCCCGCCCACCCGGTTTTATGCTGTCATAAAAATTATATTGTTGACCACAGGTATTGTTGTGGTCATCACATACATGTTGTTGAAAGATGATTTAGAACCATTTGTCGAAATGAAAAAAAAAACACATCACAAGTATGTTATTGCATGACATACAGAGGAATTTTCAGAGAGTTCATGTCTGTGTTTGGTCATAATTAAAACAGAGCTGAACTATGTGAACAACATGGTTGTATGTATCTACAACCAACTGTATCGAAGTCGCTAACATGCACTAAATCTTATTTAAAAAGTTTAAAAGTAAGATAGCTGTCTTTCAAAAGATTAAAGCAGGATATACTGTAAGCAGCACTATTAACTTCCTCAGCATGGCAAAACAAATGTACAGTAAATTCTTTATGTATATTTTTGGTACCAAATGTTATACATTCACACTTTTATAGTCATCATCATTCATCAAATTCCCTTGGGTGAATGAAACTGATGTAAAATGAGTAATGACACTGTATTTCTTTTATTAAAATTTTTGGCTGTGTGATTTTTAAGGATTCACCCAATTACTGACTTGTAATTTGTAACTTGTAAAATTACATAGGCTAGCTTCAGAGTGGGAGAGTTGAAGACAAGGGGAAAGACACACACGGTTGAGCCTGCTGTGTGCTAAAAAACCCATCTGAGAGCCATGATGTTTACATTCCCCAGAATACGAAAGGTCACCTCTAAGGTCTGCCTCTCTCACTCCTCGGCGTCTGGCTGGACGTAGTCCTCCGCATCCGGCTCCACAGAGAGCTCCCTCTCCTCGGACTGGGACGGCACCCCGTGCTCGATTCCCTCTTCCGCCGTCGGTTCCGCCACATCATCGTAGCCTTCCTCGTAATCATCGCCGTCGTCCAGCTCTCCATCACGGGCTGAGAGGTGACAGAGACTTGCTCAAGACTCACGGGACACAGAACCAAGACAAAGCTGTGCACATGTATCTTTGCAAGTGGGCGTTTTCAACGGTTTAAGGGAGTCTGAAAAAGAAACCTTGTTCTGCCATGTTTCGTCTCTGGTGGCGCACTAGGCCAAGGGCTATCCTGTCACCAAGATCTACCTATTCCGAAAAATCGTCTACCCTCCGTCTTCTATCCCTACCTGATCCACACCTCACTAAAGCAATTGCAGTCAAAGTGCTCACAATTCACAAGATCAGGTGTGTTCAGCTAAAAAAGAATACCACTGCTAGGTTCAGTCAGGGATGCAGACTAGGAAAGACAGAAATCCAAGGACCACATCTAAAAACCCCATCCATTACGTACACTGATCTCTTGCATCGGTTACAACCTCTAGCTCAAGATGGTGAACATTTGCCTGGTCTACCCATTCTAGCATGCTTAATTCAATTTGCCTAGTTTGTATTGAGTTCATCTGGTATACCTGCATATCTAATCGATCTCCTTCAACTAGTCTATGTGATTTGCCTGGTTCATCTGGTCTGCCTCCTTCACCTGGTCAGTCAGGTTTACCTGGAAGAGGAGGGGGGTTGTCAGTGGTGTTGCCTCCGGGGTCCGGTGCCTCACTGGCCTCTCGGTAAGTGTGCAGGGACGCTGCTTCCTCATCCACGTCATCATACTCGGAGGAGGCTTGATCCAGCTCTTTCTCCTGACCGTTGGCTGTGAGAGAACAGGGCCTCAGTCAGTTATGTTCATTTGAACGTGTCTCTCGTGCAGGTAGGGAAGACGCACTGGCCAAGGGGTTAGCTTAGATTTCAAATTTCATTTTGGACTTTTGAGTTAAGTGATGTTTCACACATGTATACCTACTTTCTCTATTTGGCACATACCCAGTAATCAGAGGGCTGTAATTTAAAGCATATACCCAGTAATCAGCGGGCTGTCATTTAAAGTGTTACCTAAACACCCTGGAGTGCTACTCTATAGGCACCTATGATCAGGGGATTATGCAGCAGTGATGAAGCCCACCTTGATTCTTCATGCCCACATCTCTCTCTTCTGTCACTCTGAGCTCTAAATCCTGAAAGTCATCTCTTGCGAGGTTTGATGTATTCGTCGAAAAGCCATGTCTCCCTGTGAAGCAAAAGGTTAGGTCAGCAAATGCAGTTTCCTCTGGAGGGAGTAGAGTCGTTGCAGCTCACTGTTGTGTAGGTCTCCCATCACCTTTTTTCAAATCAAGTATGACTAAAGTAAAAACATAATGGTAAAATACAACATTTCATGATTTAAATGGTCTTATGGGTTTCCATTCACATCTTGTACATATTTATGCAGTACTGCAACCATTAAATATTCAAAGGGAGGGCCCTCTAGTGGTCCCCAACAGGATTACACCTGGCATCCCACAGTCCAACCTGCCTCTCTCGCATTCATGTTTAGTATCAAGACAACATCCCAGATGTGCTGGCCTTGTGAGTCTTGTCTGCATGTAAAAAACACTTTTCGCTAGAAACAATATTCAAAAATAAAAGTACCGGCATGCAGTTGCAAGTAAAACTGGCGTGAGGATCTTAATCTTAATGGATGCATTGAATTGGAATTAATTAAATCTCTGTGGGTTTTCCTCCCCTCACCATGCAGCAGATCTGTAATGCGTCTTCTTTGCTTCTTCTTTCTCAGCACCAGTGCAATGACTATCGCCAGCAGTAGCAGTAGCAGTCCAACAGAAACTCCCGCGATCAGACTGATGGGCAGGGGTCTATAATACGTCTCTTGAGGCCTCTGGTATCCTTTTAAACAAACAAACAGAAATGTATTTCTGAATTTTACAATTGAGTTTTCATTAAAGCACAGTAAGAACAGCAAAGAAGATAATCTTTTGGTGGCAAAAACCACAGATCATACTCTATGTTCTTAGGTAACTTTATGCTAAGTAAACTTCATCAGTACAACAATAGAACAAAGTATTCGTACTGGTACTTCAGCAGCACATAGCATCATCTATTACCTACTCAACATCATTGTAAGGACATCTAAGTGATCATTTTAAGTGACACCAAATACTGAGATGTATCTAACTAAGCAGTGGACCATGGGAGAGTAAGTAACATGTTTCTTTTTCATATATCAATGAAGAGCCATCTCACCATCACAGTATATTTCAGTTATGTCATTCCGTTGACAAGAGGCATTAGTGGTGCAGTACTCTAGGCTGTTGGCCTCATCACACGAAAGGAGAGTCTCCCCAGGTGTCTTTGCATGTCTTTGCGTGAAGTGTGAAAACCCTCCACAGCCTGGAAAGTGCTCGCACAGAAGATCGGCCGTCGTTTCGTCTTTCTCTCTCATGCACGCCACCTTCCACTTGCCCCCGTGCCATACTTTTATTTGCCCTCGGCACTGTTCCGTCAAGTTAAACTTCAAGCTGCCTGCAACATGGTGGATGGGGACATGGCACTCTTATCACATGCAGTGTTCCTGAACCTCCTTTACCAAAGTAATGGATGAACAGCTAAGCAAACTGAATACAAAGAAATCACACCCATTCAACTTGTTCATGTGCCCCAAAGACAAATTAGATTACTTGTATAGATTGACAAGAAGCTGTTCGCGGCTAACCACTTGTGTTTGTGCTGTACTGAAACCTGTCGCACTTTTTGTACCAGTGTGTCCCATCATTTTTCATAGGCTAATCTTTTTCATCTGTGTGTGTGTGTGTGTGTGTGTGTGTGTGTGTGTGTGTGTGTGTGTGTGTGTGTGTGTGTGTGTGTGTGTGTGTGAGAGTTTGTTTTGGTCATTTCAGTACATGGATGGCAGCATACCTGAACATATCACAGAGACGGGCTTGCTATTGCAGGTGCTTTTCTGCGATGCGCACTGCAGGAGTCTCACTTCTGAGCCAGTGCAGCTGAAATGATGCAGTGGACCAGTGGGTAAAGTATCCGAAGGTGATGCAGACACAGCGTTGCTGCAGCCCAGGTTGAGACACAATGTGTGGGACATGAAGTCGGTCCACCCTCTGGCGCAGACCCTTTCTTTGCCATTGACTATCACCTCTCCGTAACATCCATTGGTCAGATTTATGGTCAGACGTTCTAAATGGGGGAAAAACAAGCAAACATGGGTGGACCTGTTAGAGGTGAACTGGAGAAGTGAGGTGAACATGTTTTGAAACCGCTTTAAAGGAAATATACTGGCATATACTTTTTTAAATATATATTTTCCAATGTTTTCATACATGAAGATTCATAGTTTATCCTACCCTCACACTTAATGTCCAGCTGCTGCTGTTTATTAACAGGTGGATCTTTTTCTTTGATGCAGTCCCAAATGCTGTGGGCTCCGTCACGGCAGCTGAAGGTCTTGTTCCACCATTTTTCGAAATGGGTGGACTTATGTCTGTGAGCCTCTAGCTCCCCGCAGCCCACGTTGCTGCAGAGAAGCTTCGACTCTCGATCCCCCCACCCAGTTGAGCTGATGGGAAGGAGCCTGTCGGGTGTATTAACAAACACGGGCCCCTCACACGCTCTCTTCTGCCCGAGCACCAGCAGCCGTCTCCAGTCTGTAAACAGCCCATGGGGGGGCAAGGGACACAAGACAGTAAGACGTGGTTAGTTGTCATGACATGATGCTTAGGTATGTGATGATTTCCTTGTACTTTCCCTTCATGGCACAGGCATGGTGTATGAGAACATTGTGAGGCGAGGAAAGGAAGGGTCTCTTAGCTCTGTTGTTGTATTTTTCTGAACTGATTTATGCTTTTGTGAAAGCCATAAAAGTTTGATTACAGTGGATGAGAAATACAACCCAAACGTACCTGAGCATTTGACTCTGTAGATGCGCTGGGAATCTGTACTGCGCTGTACTTCGCATTTCGCTATGGACTTCAAATTCGTACCACATTTGACAGTCAGTCCCTCACGAGTTGTGCTAGAAGTTTGTTCTGTCGTTAGTGCTGTTCCACAGCCCATTTCGGCGCAGACTGTTTTTTGAAGGTTCTCATCTAAGTCACCACAAACAGGAAGCCATTTCCCCGACAGTTTTACGTCAACTTCACCTGCACACTTGTCCCGAGGCTCTCTCAGCCTGGACTCGAGGCTATCTGCAAATAAAAAAAAATAAAAAAATGGACTAAGTAATCAGCTGAATAAAAAAAAACAAATAAATACACATACATAAATAGATTTTTGACAGCGACGGCAACCGTGCGGATGATTCGGCGTGCGCACCTGAGCAGATGACGTGGGCCGGCCTCTCCTGACAATGTGAGCTGTTGTTCAGTACAAACATGCAGCGGCTCAGGTCAGACACGCTTGCCGGGCAGTGCATGCTGTTGATGGTCACGCGGTGCGACGGCATGTTCTCTGCGCTTGCCTTAATCTGGATATGCCTTCCACAGCCCAGGTTCTCGCACACCATACTAGAGTGCGTGTCACCCCACGCGTCCCCACAGACCCCTCCGCAAATTCCGCCACGGCACACCTCCACTCTTCCCCAGCACCTCGACTTATTATCCACAGCCTTGTCATTGTTTGTTAGCATGACTGTCACCTTACCTAAAGTGAATGAAGGAAAAAGGTTAATCTTCTTTACTCACTCTCTCAGTGTGGCAGACCCACAAGTTTATCTAAGGTAAAATAATTCTTGTGGTGAAATAATTCACAATATGAGAGTATTTTTTATGTATTACCAGTGCAATTTACTTCAGCTGCCACTGTGGTGTTTGTACTGGCTGGTCCAAGCGTGCATCGACTATCCAAAGTGTCATTGGAGATGTTGCAGTTCAGCTGCATCCATTCACTGCCAGTGTGGTTTCTGTATGTCCATGATCTCATGTTGCCACACTGCATCCTCTGACAGACATATTCCGCGGCACTGGCATTCCAGGCGTCTTCCATTCCGGAGAGGGCGTAGGTCTTCTCTGCCTGTTCCACAGCTACTGTTCCTGAACAGGATGAACTCCCATTCACAAAGAAAAGCTGGTGATCTGCAAGAGGAATAAAAAAAAAAAAAAACAGGTCCTAATCACTCAGACATACTCAACTGCAGTGAGCAGTTTAGATCCATGGTCTGTTTCTGTAGGACAAACAGTAGTAGTAGAACAAACTAAATGAAAGGAAATGCATCAGATTTAGCGGTCAATAAACACATATTGGACTATGGATGTAGTCATCACAATGAGACCCACTTTAACAACAAGGAATGTGGGTTTGCATTGCTCTCTATGGGTTCAACTGAAAATGTAAGTGATGTTTTCAGGACAGACCTTGGCAGATAACCTTTACGAATTTCTTTTGAAAAGATGCGGCCGTCCCCTTCAGACACTTATAAATGGAGTCACTGGGCTCACACGAGGGATCCATAGACAGCTTAAGTGTTTCCTGCTTACTGTCCCCATCAACAAAAAGATCACGGCCCTCTTTGTGGCTTGTCCCGCACTGTAAATGGGAGCACAAAATATCGGAGTGCACACTGTTCCAACCGTCCGTGCTTACTCTCCTCCATGCACCTTTGTAGTAGATCTCTGCCCTTCCAGAACAGTTATCCAGACCATCACGGAGGCGCACGGCAATGCTTTCTGTTACATTGCAGGAATGAAAGGATCAGTCAGTCATCCAGTCAACCGGTTGATCAATCAATCAATCAATCAGTCTAATCGATCTATCTATCTGTCTATCTAAAGTGAATTAATACATTACAGCATTTAATTAATCTCAGAATCTAGAAAGCATTAACACTAATTTATCAAAAAAAAAAAAACATGCCATCATGAAGACATTGTGCACTTTTGAAAGGCCGTTTAGGACCCTTTTAATCTCTCCCTGACTTGAATGTTGAAGCCGGTGATGCTAAATCACACATGCCTCTGCTGATCCTCCATAGACATCCACACACATGCCGTATCTACTCCTAAGATACTCGTGCAGATAAGCAAACCCCAGGGTGTTGAGTGACAGACGAGTAGGTCAGTACCTGAGCATATGATGGCTTTCTTTTCACAGGCCTTTTCCTCTTCCTGGCAGTGCCACAGGGATTCAGCGTGGCGGGGGCAGGACATGCTCTTCCAATTCAATGAGAGCGAAACGTCGCTCTTAAACATGAATTCACCACAGCCCAGCTCCCCACACACCAACTGGCCGATCTTCTCTGTGTTGGCGCACACTGCCTGCTGCGGTCCATTTAAGTAGATGGCGCCATAACATTGGCCGCCGTTGTTGTTTTTCAGTGATACGCTGACTCGACCTGAGGGAGTAGAAAATGTAATGCCCATTTCATCTAATGACCAGTACATAAAAGATGCTAATAAATGAATAATAACGAAGACATAAATCAGACAGTGAGTTGCCTGGTGTGGTAAAATGTACCGGCACAGTATTTTCCGTTATGGCATTGTCACACATTTATGAGATGGTGGCACATCTGGGTTTACAGTCTGGCCCCGGCATGTTCCAAGCATTACCTGAAATTTAGTTTGTAGCCTTACAGCCGTTTTTTTTTACACAGCCTGTCACTAATTTAGCTGAAATCCCACTTTTTAATTAACATCCGTACGCCATACTGCTTGCGTGTCAGTAAAAAATTGGACATTGGCCACCTGAGCTGCCACAAAACGCAATGGCGTGTGACAAAGGCACGTACATATGTCAGTTAAATGTTGCTGCCCCTACTTTTTGGCTTGGTCACAACATCGGAATCCTACTGTACGATGACTAATGTTTTATTTAGTTTACATCTTTGCTTAACTCAACTGCTCATGTGCTACCGGTACCTGAGCAGTTGAGAGAGACATTCAGGGAGGTTTCATCTCCTTGCGACGGCGCGCTGTGCCCACCACACTCCACCTGGGCACATATGTCACTGCGACTCCATTTCTGTGAGATGGTGTTGTTAAAGTCCTCGCCGCTCACAGACTTCCAGGTAGAACCGTCGAACACTTCCAGGTTCCCCGAGCAGAGGTTCACGTTTGCGTCTGCTTTAAGACGGAAGTGTAAATGCTCTGTGAAAAGATTGGAATGAATGAGGAGTGGGACACGTGTTGGGGTTAACTTGACAGTAAAGGCCTGTAGTCCCTACACGGTCAAATACATAGTGTGTTGGTTCACTGTTGACTTCAAGTGTGGATGATTGATGTCGAGGTGAATGTTGTGAGGTGCTTAAGAAGTAGTGATTTACACCCCCATCAGAATGTTATTCAACATTATCTAGCTGACACTAGGTAACATTTTGGTTCACGTTCCGAGCAAGTATTTTATCAAGGCACAAAGACACAATGACATGTTCCGAATCTCTTTTAAAGATGAATGCAGCGCCCTGTAAGGTTGTCCCCTATTATTCAACACAAGGTCTGCCTGTTGTTATACAAGTTGCAAACACTCTTTGCTCAGGAATAAGTAAGCTGACTAATTAGTCTGTACTACAGAGGTGATCTGGAAATGCTTTCCATGGAAACTGAATGTGCGAATGGGAAGTGAAGCAAGCATGGCTAACGCATAGCTCACCTGAACAGGTGACGCTAACAGGTGTTTTGCATGTCTTAGATGAAGTCCAGTCCACGCACTGCCAGACAAAGTTTTCATCCTGCAGGCATTTGTAGGGTCGTATTGTGTTAACGTTATCCGTGAAGGTGATGCCCTTCTGACTCGGGATGGCTGTTCCGCAGGACAGTTCTCTACACACCCGATCTGGGTCCAGTTCTTTATCTAGGTGAGATGAGCAACACGGTTGACTTGGATAGCAATGAATTCATTCAACCTACATTTGGTTTCAGTAACATTTTTCCACTCACACACATGCTTACAGTAACCACAGTCTACCAACTTATAGCATACGGCATGTATGGCAGGTGAATTTCAAACAATGTCAAACTCAGTCTCAACATTTTCAAAATTGTGAATGCACTGTAATACCATACATAATTTATTTTACATTTAATTATGAAATGATTTAAATTTTTCATATATATATATATATATATAACATGATGACCAGTGGCAATAATGTTATCATTTATCTTTATTCATTAAATATATACATTTATGCTTTGAGTCATGGTTTGAAAACGTCATCAATATACAGTGGAGACTTACTCCATTCATCAGAACACAAATGGTGGTGTCTTGTGTCGTTTGTGGACAGGCGCACCACCCCAGCGCATCCCTTTCGTCCTTTCATTATCAGACTGAGTTCAGGTTTTACTAAAGGGAAAAGGAAAAAGGGAAATACGTAAAGGATAATTAATGTATGAGTGTGCGTGCGTGCGTGTGCGTGTGCGTGTGCGTGTGCGTGTGCATGTGCAAGTGCGTGTGCGTGTGTATAATTAACGGCATTCAGGTAGCAGAACATAAGGAATGCAGAGGTGTTTTATCACAACCATGACACATAGCAGTGTGTGCGTGTGTGTGTGTGGTTAATGTGTATAATTATGTCTAAATGTTGCAGCAGTTATTAATTATACAAACAGAATCGATATGAACACAGAGGTGACCCTCTCACCAGAGCAGTTGACATAAACATGGGAGTGAGCGCTGGACTTGATGACACCCCATCCTGGAAACTCGCAGTCCCAGAGGTTTTGCTCTGTCCCGCCACACTTAATTTCATCTGCCCAAACCAGATCGTTTGCTGGGTAGTTGTCCCTGAAATCAATGTCAAAGCTGACGACAGTGCCGCAGCCCAGGCTTTTGCACACAACAGCGCTGTTGTTCTCGCTCCATCCGATGTGTCCAACGATGCCCCATTTGCCCTCATTGTAGACGTCCACTCGGCCTTCGCATGGGTTGGACCGACCTCGAAGGATCAGCCTTTTGCCCTTTTGATCAGCGTTTTGCCCTGCAAGGCACAAGACAGGCTTTGTTTCCAAACATGCACAGGTGTATAAGAGAGACATGTGCTTCCCCACCTTTTTCCTTTCCTCCTCTATTTATTTATTATTTATTTTTGTTTCTTCTTTTTGTTTTGTTTTGTTTGTTTGTTTGTTTTTTCAGTATGTGGGTGGTATGGGTGGGAGGGACTTGTTTGATTGATAAAAAATGAGAAAAACAATTCAAGACATTGTACTTAAATGTATCTTGTACTGTGTTACCTTTCTTGAATAAAAAATAAGATAAAAAAAATAAATAAATAAAATGCACAGGTGTGACACTATGCGGTCACTATGGCAAACTTGAAAAACAAAAACATTCCAAAAATGATGCTGCTGCTCACAGTTATAATCACCTTCAATCAATCAATCAATCAATCAAACTTACAGCGCATTTCATACACGGAGGTAACACAATGCGCCTCACAGTAGGAAAGAAACACTTGTGTACCAAAGGCTTCTGTGAAGGAATACATTACATTATGCATGTGTATATTATGTGTATAGCTATATATTACGTGCATGGTGTGAAAATAGACCCGACCATGGCAGAGACTCAAGGCATGGGAGAGTTATTCACCATGAACACTTATAACCATATTTTACATTATCTTATTACATTATTATATTTTGCTCAGTCTATCACCAGTACATTTGTTGGCCAGTGCTTTATTGGTGCAAAAAACATCAGAGTGGGAAATATTGGTTAGGTGTTTGGTGGTATTTAGGCATGCAGTGGAAAAAAATTCTGCACCTCTGACAGAATATCAGATAGATACCGCAAGCTGAACCTTTGGTATCACTGGTGGAATGAGGGAAGGGTGTTTGCAACACTCTCAGGCAGATGTTACGATAACAGCTCAGAGTTCCCCAGCCAAGTAAGCAACTGAAACCACAAGCCTTAGCAACAAAACTGCAGTCAACTTCAAGAAACCTCAACCCTAACCCACCGCTTAAATGTTTGCATACACTGGCAAGATTTCTTTTTCTTCAGTTGGGCAATTTCTTGCGTACGTCTATGATATCAGTTTTGTCAGGACACTTATGAACATTACGGCTGAAATATTTACACAGTCAATAACATAAAGGCCTACTTTTGATATTTGATGTTTCGAGTTTTGTGTATATTCTCTGTATTGCAAGTTTAATTTTGTTTTGAGAAGTTTATGGAAAATGAAATTTGACTAAATGAAAAATTTTGCATTTCATTTGTGAACACAACATGCAATGTTCCCATAGAAACAGCAATTTTGCATGGTATTTACATGCTTTTTTTTTTTACTTTAATAACATACAGTTCTGCCTGTTTAATCAACTTTGATTTGTGCAAAAACATTTCTACTAAACACTAAACTAAACATGATAAAATTCAAGCGGACACAGAATTCACTTTGTACTTAAATTGTTACTGATTGTAAATACATATAACTTGCATTCATTAAATACATTTTAGCTCTTGTCTATAGTCACATTTTTTATTTCTGGAAATGAAATCAGATTGTTCTCTATACCTGTATCACACAAAGATAAGTTATTTGGTCATGTTTGTCTGGGCCGGGTAAAACACGTTGACTACTCGCTTTTCTGATTAATGCATGGTATGAGTAAATTGAACTAAGGAGCCGACATTAGAAATATGAATGAAACATAAAATAATGCCAACCAAAATTAAACAAACAAACAAACAAACATTCTTTCACAGACAAAAGCATTGCTTGCAATTTTCCCTTTGAGCATTTTAAATGCATCTATTTACAAGTCACTTATGTCAATTAAAGCATATCTTATGTAAAAAAAAAACATATCGCATTTTTCACATAATGCCTCTGTATATGGGTTGTGTCATGGTAAAAAGTGACCGGGTGCCAAAAAGAGCCCGGGTGATGTAATATTGGCTTTCGAACGACTCTTGAGTGACAGTTGCTATACCAACGTTAGCATTACGTCACCCGGGCTCTTTTTGGAAGTCAGACTACCTCAATAACGCGATTTACCCCAGAGCATCTCGCATTATACTTCGCTACCTGAGACCAGCTTGCCTGCATTTTACCTGCAATAAACCAGGTGCTTGATGTTTGACTGTGTTAGGAAAGCTGTTGACTCACAAGTTTGTTATAGTGTCAAAGTAAGTAAATTTCGACCGGTTAAATCGCCGCTAGCATCTCGTTAGCGATTAGCAATTCCTCCGTTAGCTGGGGCACATTATTTTGCTTAGTGTATAGCTAGCAAGCTAGTATGAACTCTCCCAAGTTTTTCTAAATAGGCCTATATCAACAAATAATGGTAGATCCTAAATTATTTAAGATGTTAGCAAATGAACTGGCTGGCTTGCTAAAAAGGTAGATGAACAAGCACCGTATATTATTTAAGATGTTAGCAAATGAACTGGCTGGCTTGCTAAAAAGGTAGATGAACAAGCACCGTATCGTATTTAGGATGTTAGCAAATTAACTTGCTGGCTTGCTTAAAAGGTAGATGAACAAGCACCATATATTATTTAAGATATTATTAAATTAACTGGCTAGCTTGCTTAAAAGGTATATGAACAAGCACCGTACCGTATATTATTTAAGATGTGAGCAAATTAACTGGCTGGCCTGCTAAAAAGGTAGATGAACAAGCACCGTATATTATTTAAGATGTTAGCAAATTAACTGGCTGGCTTGCTAAAACGGTAGATAAACAAGCACCGTATATCAGTATATTTTCTCCTTTTTATAAAAACGAATTTCTACTCTAAACAATTTCAATTGAAATGCAAATGATGATGTAAACGGCTAAAATGAAACACTTTATTTACCGGGTAAAAATGTGTTTAGCCACAATATATAGCGATTCAAAAAGTAGTATTGACTGCAAATGTTGATGTACAGGATACCGGCAGGTGTAGCTAAAACGGAATACTTAATAGTTTTAGGCACAATATTAAGTGACTAACCAGTAGCTGATTGCTTTCGAACGACTCTTGAGACTGACCAAAAAGTGCCCGGGTTACGTAGTGTCCGGGTTACGTAATGCTAAGCGTTGGTATAGCAACTGTCACTCAAGAGTCGTTCGAAAGCAATATTACATCACCCGGGCTCTTTTTGGCACCCGGTCACTTTTTGCCATGACAGTTGCACTGAAATAAATACTGTAATTTATTTATTCTGTGATTACTTAGGGTCATAAAGTACTCAGTTTAATTTTCAAGATCAATAATACTGTATCTCACACCTTTTGTGAAATCAGGTCATTCTACATTTAGTCCTGTGATAAATGCATGGGTTTGACATCATTGTAACATATTTATGAAATATAAGAAACTTAACTTTCATTACATTTAATAAGCACAGTTTGGTTCAAACGTTAAGAGGTCATCATTTAAAATATAATTATCTTTGTTTAATATATAAATCATAATCATCACTGATGGATTTTGTCATATAGTTTATATCATGTATATATATATATGTGTATGTATATGTATATTGTATGTGTGCGTATATATATTAGTGCTGTCAGTTTAACGCGTTATTAACGGCGTTAACGCAAACCCATTTTAAAGCCGTTCATTTTTTTATCGCGAGATTAACGCGAATTTTTTTTTTTTTTGATTAACGTTCTTTTTGGCCTCGCAAACTGTGTAGTATGCTAACGTTACGGTTTGAGTGAATGGTGAGCGCGATACGGCAAAATGGATGATAAAAAGCTTCTGAATGGAAAGTTTACTTTTAAAAGTTGTGTTGTGCAAAAGAAGCAAGCTTCACTGTTGTCCGAAAATGTCAACAGGCAGCTGGCTGAAAGCAAATAAGTAGTAGGCTTACATTTTATTGGTAACCTAACTGTTACGGTTCATTGTTTCTGAAATAAGAGGCCTGACTGCTATGTTCCCAGCAAACTTGAAAAAAAGAAAATATTAAGCCATCATTTAACTGCACTATAGGCTGAGTCCTTGTTTACCTGAAATGTGCACTTTATAATTTTATTTTGTACCGCCCTGTTTGGCAATGTTGGTTTTCAATAAAATAAAACATTTGCATAAAGCAAGCCAATCCACTTTTCCTTGTTGATAAGGGCATTAAAATAAAAATAAAATGATGGAAAAAATAAATAAACGAAGGGACATTTAGAATAGATACAAATTTGCGATTAATCGCGATTAATTTTGAGTTAACTATGACATAAATGCGATTAATCGCGATTAAATATTTTAATCGTTTGTCGGCACTAATATATACACATACACAAAACACACATACTGTATATATATATATACAGTATGTGTGTGTATGTGTATATATATATATATATATGGATATATATTGTTTTCTACCATACGCACCCTTATAACATATGCTATATAATGGATACTGTATGTTTATGCTATAAGCTGTTGCGATTTCTTCTTGTTCAACCTGACAAGATTCAGAAATATAATATATATAATATAAAATAATTGAATCTGAAATAGAGAAAACGGCAACATGTTGGTGATTTTTTTTACCCGATATGTTATAAAACCTGTTCTAAAAAGCCTAACTGAATATACATTTAATGCATTTAATACATTAAACAATGTATACAAAAATCGCATTATGAAAAAGTCCATTGATATTATAGATATAATTCCAAATTGTATTTATTTATCTACTGCCAAGATCTTTACAACTGCAACCACCACCTTTGTATGAGAAACTAAATAAATAAATACATTCATAAATAACTATGTCATCGTAAGTAATCATAAGTCAAGTACCATGCTCTGAGATTTTAAAATTGATCGAAGACTCTAAGAAAACAAGACCTTACCATGAATGCTGTGTATGTGTAGTACACACAGCAGTAGGACATACATCATTGCAAGGGGGAGGTCGGACTACGGCTCAAAGCAAAGATGCATGGTTTTATATTGTGAATGACATCAGCAGATTGAGGCCTCGTTTTCAGAATCCAGCTCAACGTTTATCTCATCCATATTAGGTGTTTCTCCTGTGTTCACTTCTGTAAAAACTTTACCAAAGCTAAACTTTCAGTAACACCACCTTTCCCCTCCTGACATGCGGCATTGAAGATAGCAAATGATCCAACATGATTGATAATTAATGCTGGTATGTGTTTTAAGGCCGGTGGGAAATCTGGAATAGAACAAGAAAAAGGAGGCTGAGATGCTCAATCTTCAGGTATCATCTCAGCGATTGTGGATCAAAGCCTGTGTACATTTGCCAAGAGAGGGTTCTTCATCAAGTGATATCAGATGATGTGGCTCGCAATTAGGTTTTTTTCACCACAGAAATTGTCCTCTGTAGCTGAATGGCATGTTAACTCCACATTCGGTGACTCTTAGCCTTGAAAAGCATCAAGCCTTTTTTGTCTTTTTGATGGGTGCTTTATGAACTTACAGGATTGGTCACTGTTACCCTGACAGATATGGTGATGCAAAGGAATCACTGTGTGGACCCTGTGCGTGTGTATTGTGCTGTGTGGACCCTGTGCGTGTGTATTGTGCTGTGTGGACCCTGTGCGTGTGCATTGTGCTGTGTGGACCCTGTGCGTGTGTATTGTGCTGTGTGGACCCTGTGCGTGTGTATTGTGCTGTGTGGACCCTGTGCGTGTGTATTGTGCTGTGTGGAAGGCTTTTTGAATGTCAGTACAAGCAGTTACTATGGTAGTTATCAACTCTACAAATAAGTTAACCTAAGGTAGAGGATGTACTGACATTTTAAATCCATATATGGGCAAAACCCTTAATTGGAAGTTTTTGAGGCTTTGTCCAAATAAGAAACAAAGCTAAAATATATATTTTCTGACATGGAAAAATAAAATGTTGGTAAAATAGGTTAGGGTTAGGGTGCTATTTTCACATAAATATGTAATTTCTTCTAATTCTGGGGTTTGCACAGCCAACCTTGGCATTTGATTCCTTGATTTGATTCTTATTCTTTTTTTTTGCTTTGTACATTGTTATTGTCCGTCTCTTTGTATCTTATATCCAGATTTATCCATATCCATATCCATATCCATATCCATACCTATCCTTATTAATGTATTGATTTGTTCATTGAAATTTGATTGTAGTTGTCCTTTACCAAGTGTAAATGAGAGACAGTGTGTGTATGTGTGTTGGGGGGGGGGGGGGGGGGGTTACGGAGTCATAATTTAGTAGTAGTTTCCTTAGTAGGCCATGTTGACCCCTCCCTACCCTGCTTGGCCTTCCCTGGATCATGAGGTATTCGTGTTGTGTTGTAACGTAGTGCTGTGCCCGTAGCTGCTGGACAAAGCATAATGTTGTCCCAATTTTGAAAAGAACCTGGCAAACATGGTGGAACACTTGGCCCTCCTTGTAACGTTGTTGTGTATTGCCGCGGCCACCAGAAGATGGCTATCTTTATTGACTGGGACAGATATCGGGCTCAGCTCTGATTGCTTTTGATCACTTTTTGTACTTTATTACTTTCTGGCACCACCTCTGCTGATTCTGCTGCATTATGTTTTTGTGAATGTGCCAATTATGCCTGCCGATAAACAACCACTCTCCAGAGAGCGGGGACTGGACTTGCACTTAACAGCAGGGAGTCTGAGTCCTAAGACAGCAGCAGTCCCTACATGGTCCTACTGAAACAGTGTGTTCAAAAAATATACTCAAAAACGTATATGTGTACTCAGAAGGCAATGGGTCCATACAAGCTAGTCAATTAAAATGCAGCATAGATAATAAACATAACTGGTTTAATTTGTTAACTGGAGAGAATGTGGTGTTCTTGGAGAACATTTTAGTTTTGTCACAGGGTAAAACTGATAAAAGAGAGTGTAGTGTCCGTGTGAGTGAGGCGGAGGTCTGTCGTGAAATGAATTACCGGTGCAGAGCAGCCCTGAGAAAGGAGGGGAAAACCTCACTGATGTTCAGATTAAACCCCCTTCTCAAAATTTCATCTGACTCCAGCGTTGCGAAATAGATATGCTTATATCATGGTTCTAAAATCAGAGAGCCTTGAAAACATGTAATAGCCAAGTCCTCCAACGTTTTCTTTTTGAGGGCCAACACAGTTCCAACTGAAACCATGCTCTGACTGTGTTACTGATGTTATTACATAACATATATATATATATATATATAGACATACACATACATACATATATATGTGTATATATATATACACACACATACATATATATACATTAACCGCTGTTTTGATGTTAAATGAATAAGATCATGCTACTTAGACTAATTTGACTATACTAATCTAATGGTATCACTTTTGGATTAATCCTTAACCAAAATTCTAATCAAATTAATTGTAGTTCAGTGTTACAAATTTTTTCATAAACACAAAATCAAATCTGTCTAACACCTATATTGAGACATGAAACAGCATCTACTTCTTACATGATGTGTAGAAGTAGAGCCATTTAAAATGAAGAATAGAATAACTAGACGTACCGCATGGTGGTGCGTAATTTGACAGCCACAAGTGAGAGAATGAGCATGGATGGGTTATGAGATCAAGGGGCCCCTGGGCATGAAAACCTCCCGGGCGCCTGCAGCGCACACAACAAGAAGCAACTCCCAGTCCAACCACCCTGTGCTTACGTGACATATTTCAGACCTGTAGATTGCCTACAGGAGTTACACCACATCAGCACATGACGCAATAAGCTATATTAATGTATGTGAATTGGCAACAAATAGCACATTAATGAACAAAATAAAAAGACAGAATTCTTAGCAGTGCCTCTGTCACTGACACACATATGCTAGACATTCAAGGACCTCACATATGATATAAAACATACATTACATGAAATATTCATGCATGTATAAAATGTAGGATTATTAGTTGAAGGCAAGAATATGTTGCAGGAGTCCAAGTAGGGTGCGTGAACTGCTCCAAGGAGCGAAAGGTTGAATGAGGATGACGGCTTCAACAGCTGAAAGAGGACCAGTTGAACTCTACTCATTAAACTCTGACTAACACTGTATGGCACTATATGTCACAATAATATGCTATTATTTGTGATACCAAATGGCACTTTACATTCATGTCCATTTTAAAATATGAAAACTTTTAATTCAAAATATATATAATTTAAAAATATATGAATAGATTGTTGTATCCCATGTATCATTTTTGTAAACAGACTATAGACTACATACATATGTTAGTATCAAGAATACCACTGGTCTCCAAAAGCTTTTAATGTTTTTTTTAGAGGCTTCTACAAACAGGGAGGCATTTGAGACCTCCAGTGCATATTTGGTGTATTTTGTTGCTGTTTGTGTGGTTGCTTGCTTGCTTGCTTGCGTCATGGGGAGTGTTTCATAAACCTTGCAGCTAGATGTCACTGCTGTAAAGCCTGGCTCCCCCATCCTCAAAGGTGATATTTTTAGTGGTGGTGGTGATGAGAACTGCTTCCTGAGGGGCCTCAGTAGGCTGTGGCTTCTGCGGTCTCCCCCGCCAGCAGCGTGCTTTGCAACTGCACACTTCTCAGAAGTATGCAGGGGCTGCTTTCTAGATAGTCTGTGCAGGAGGATGTAGGCCATCTTTGTCCATAAATGAAGCTATTCCGCCGCTCTGATGAGCCAAAGGCTCTTTATCTCATCTGATAATTAAGTGCGTTACTCATAGCATGGTTTAGTCATCAGAATTTCTGGAGTTTCTTGGAGCGGCAGAAAAAAACTTTGAGCGACTTTACTCCCACAAAATGCAATGAGCAATGTATCTGGAGGATGACAGATGAACACATTTTACATGAAGTGTTGTGTATGTATATGTTTAGTGGGCTGACTCAGTGGTGTGAACCAAGCGTGGTGTGGTGCGAGGGCTGTACAGTTGTGTACAACAACACAAAACTATAGTATATGGTAAAAAAAGGTTATACAGCTCTAATCTGAACCACGAGCAGCTACTCTCTGTGGGAATACTGGTCTTCATTTAGTCTCTGTTAACTTTCAGTCTCCTTCTGCCCAGTGTAATCAAGGCATGACAGCTCTACCTTATCACTGGAAAAAAACTCACACAGTATCAATGTGTGTGTGTGTGTGTGTGTGTGTGTGTGAGAGAGAGAGAGAGAGAGAGAGAGAGAGAGAGAGAGAGAGAAAGAGAGAGAGAGAGATTTCATGTATTCACATTTCAGGCAAATTTTTTGGCGATCATGTAATGCATTCACAAATTCACAGACTTGACCCTGGTTCATTTCTGCTCATCCCCGTTCATACATCTCTCAGCAGTACTATATACACAGGGCCCTGCTGGGTCTCTAGGAATAGCCTGCAATGGAAAATGTTAGTGCAGTCCCACACTCTCAGGGGTGCTGTAAGAGCATAAGGAGTTTGGGTAAAGATGTTTAATGGAAGGGACTTTGGGGGGGGGGGATCCTTAGGGCCCAGAGATGGACAGGTGTCATAGAACAAGTCACATGAAATTGCTATGGTAACCTTATTTGTGGTTGCACAGGTTTTTATTTGTCAAAGAATCTCAGTCAAGCCTTTCATTGTATTTTCAAAAAAGTTATGGAGTTGTTCTCACACCTGAATAGCACAGTGAAGGAAGGAAGGAACTGGCCTTAGGCAATCCAGGACATGCCTCTGGTGGTGCTTGAGTTGAGTTCTGTGCTCTTGTGAGTTTCCAAGGAACACACTGATGTGTAACCACAATGCAACGTGCTCCCCCTGGTGGTGAGGATTTAGCATTTAGAACATGTTGGGTAATACTGTTATGATGCATGATGTGGTTCATGAGTGACAGCACCGTTTTAAAAAAGAATGGTTGGAGGATGTAAAAATCATCAATTAATTCATTTAAAAAAGACATCTCCAGGATCAGAAGGATCTTTAAAGATGCTAACTAATCTGGGATTAATAAACAAATTGCTTTATTAACAGAACTCTGATATACTATCAAAACATGACATCTTGCATTTATAGACTTCATGACCTCAAGTCAAAATAAAATATAACAATATCATTAGGAAAACACAGACAAATCAGTTATTTTTTTAACTTTTATATGTTATTAGGTTAAATGTCCTGGGCACACGCACACGCACACGCACACGCACACACACACACACACACACACACACACACACACACACACACACACACACACACAAAAACAAGAAACTGTGCAATGATGTTTACAAACACATGCCATTGGGCAGGTTTAATGGTTAACTGAAGAAAAACAGTTGACTTAACAAATACTGTACACTTTAGCATGGATCATGTGACTTAAACTGATTCAAGACGACTTGGTGAAGGTGAAGAAATGTAGAGAGCGGAGGAAAGGTCAGATATTTTGATACTCATATTGTGGTATGAGTAAAATAATAGTCCTCCTGGTAGATTTAATGTAAAGAAAAAAGTGCATTTTGGTTGTGTTTTAAAGCAAAGAATCCCTGGATTAATTGAAAGAGCTCCTCTATGTGAACAAAACAGAAAAAAAAATCTTTGGGAGAGTTTCTGGAGTTAAACAAACCTTTGCTTTTATGAGGAAATTCAGCTTCTTCCTCACAGGTAGACTAGGAAGGACTGTTTGGAGAAGGGAGCAAAGATGGTATTTTAGCATAGCATATATATGTCACACGGCAGCATTTTAGAGATTATGACATAATTCAAAAGGATTTTTTTGGATCTCTGAGGCAATTCTGGCATGGCATGTTCTAGAGAGGATTAAGAAGACAGGGCTTGGCTAAGTGTTCTCTCCTCTCTGGTGTATCTTCATCCTAGCTTCCGAGCGCTTGGTGTAAGATAAACAAGTGATCAAAACAAGCAAAGAGACAGACAAACAAATCACCTGAGTAAGCAGGTGAGAGAACGATTAAGCATACTTTAAGTCAACTTCTATTTTAATTGGCTAAGATGTTTTTTCTCTGTCTCACTCATACATCCAGTGAAAAATAAATCTCAAAACAACTTCATCTGTCATTGTGTTTGAACGAAATGAGAGGGTGTGGAAGTTTGTTTTTTTGGGTTACACTGCAATATGTGACTGATGTATGAGAAGACAAAGGAGAGTGAGTGAGTTTGAATTAAGAATGTGCATGTCAGATTTATTAATTGAGCGTTGCTGCTGTGTGATAGCACATGCTGATGAATCAGGCCATGCTGGCTTATTGCAAGAGATTTGCTGTAGTAGTGATTGTATGTGCATAATAAAAACATGTAAAACAAATAAGACATATAAATGCAATTCAATTAAAGAATAAAGAAAAGGATGGGAGAAAAAAAAAACTAACAAATTAGAGTTAAAAGTGAACTTGACAGTGTAGTATGGCTGACTGGGGAGGGAGGGAGGGAGGGAGGGGGGGGGGGGGTTGAAAGGGTGTGCTTTTGAAGGAAAATAGAAAATAAGCCTTGATGTAATTTGTCCTTTTTTTGTAACTTGTGAAACCAATAAAAATATTTGTCAAAAAAAAAAAGTGAACTTGACAACCATATGGGTGGCCTCTGACTGTCTAAAAGCACAAATAAAATAAAATAAAAGGCCTAAGCTCAGACTGGACTAAATACAGCTAAAATAAAGCATCACCTAGTTTCAACTGGGAAAGCCAGTGAGAAAGCCAAAAATTAGTTTTCAATCTGTTTTTAAAACTGTCCAAGCAGCCAGCAGATCTCACATATAATGGAAGACTATTCCATAGTTTTGGACCAGTAACATTAATAGCTCAGCACCCTTTGATTTAAAATTAGATCTAGGTAAAACCAATAATAACTCATCTGATGAACACTTAAAGCCCTTGCCAGAACATAGGGGGTCAGGAGACTTGACATTTATGCTGGTGCAAGACTATTCACAGCCTTAAAAACAAACATTAAATCTTAGTGTCTATCCAGAACCTCACAGGGATCCAATGTAGAGCAGTGGGTGTGATGTGCTCAAACTTGGTCCTAGTTAAAAGTCTTGCTGCCCCATTTTGGACTACTTGTAGCTTGGAAAGTGATGCCTAGTTAATACCTGAGTAGAGTGCATTGCAATAGTCCAGTCATTAAGATATAAAAGCATGTACCACCTTCTCACAGTTGGGGAAAGGAAGTTAGATACTTTAGAAATGATTCTTAGTTAATAAAACTAACCATTTGCTTATCCAAATTTGAGTCGGAGTCAAAAACACAGCAAGTCTCTTTACAACAGGCTTTTTGTATGGTATAAGTGGACCAAGTACACAGCTAGTGGCAACACTAGTCTGTGGGGAACCAAAGATAATCACCTCTACCATTATTTGATATCCTCAAGGCAGTCAAAAAGGGACTGAAAATCATCATGACCAGGACTGAGATAAATCGGAGCTTCAAGATATCCGATGCTTTCTAAGTTTTTGACCAAGGGGCAACTGATAGAGTGAGAACAGAAGGGGACATAGAATCAAACCTTGTGGGACTCCAGACGAGAGGAGTGCAGTATTTGATGAGTTGCCATCCATATTGACCACAAAGGTCCTGTTAGATAAATAGGGGACAAACCACTGCAGAGCCGTAGTGCTCCAGCCGTTTAAGTAACACTCTATGGTCCACTGTATCAAAATAACTAAAACTGAACAGCCCTGAACAGCGTCAGCTATGAGCAGCAGATCATTTGAGAATTGAAAAAGGGCAGACTCAGTGCTGTGCATTGTGCAGAGCCCTGGTTGGTACCAGGTTGGTCTAAGAAATATTCTCAGTCAAATAACTTTGTAATTGATTTAAAACCACCTTCTCAAAGTGATTTGGATAATAATGGGAACTAAGAGATTGGTTTAAAATTGGAAGGAGAATCTTGATCTTGATTTTTAAGCAAAGGGTTGCACCACTGCATGCTTAAGGACGAATGCACAACTCCGGAGACCAGTGATTTGTTTTCTAATGTCAAGCACACTAATACCCACAACATGAAACACCTCCTTTATAGGACAGAATTGAAGTTGTGGGTTTCATATGGGACACCGAGTCAGTGGGGCAGGAAAGTGACACCACATTCAAATGATCTAGACTATAGGAGGCATGACATACATTGCGACAGTCGGTCGCTGATGTAGATATTGATGATCTGATATCATGACTGAATGTTGGTCCGACAGCTATGTTTGCATTTCCTGTAGTTTTATGTTATTTCTCTGCCAAAAAGAAAGGAAAGCCAACACCGGTCTCTGAATTCTGCGCACTTTATTTGTGGAATAGAACATACACCTCTGTGCTTTTCATATCTAACTCTTCTCATTCATCCTCCTACACAGGAACTAATTCAACAATGCTCTTCTGTCAACAGTGCAGGTGTCCGTCCCAGCGCCGATTCACAGTAGCCAACCCACTCATCACTGGATGATTGAACATAAAAATAACTTTGGAACAATTGCTGTAAACAGAGTAACAAATACATTTGTCATCACAGTCAAGTGCAAGTACTTTTTCAGTTTTAAAAATTAAATATAATATGCATTTTTTTTTTTGTAAAATAATTACACTATTTATTGCGAGCATCTGTTACTGTCTGTGAATATACTGAAAATATGCAATTGAAAATTGGTGATGATATATGAAGTTAGAATGGTTCATAGCATTGACGCATTAGCATGTTTGGTGCATGAACCACATAAAATACCAAATGTTAAAATATAATAGAGAAAACCGCATGAACAACTGAACAAAGCTCAACCTGTTTAAACCCAAACAAACGGATCAGCCCAACTGAACTCTAACAGTAAGAAAATGAATGTTGTCTGAACCGAAAGCTAAAAGTTTGACCCCTTCTACACTAGAGACCTTCCCTCCACATTCCATTCACAATGTCTTCAGATTCTCTGAAAGGACTCTTTTACAGTTCACAAGCCCTGCTGAGCACACCTACCATACCTACAACGGTATCCATGCATATTTGTGATCCGTTTACACAAGTCCTCCCCAACCTACCACACACACACACACGGACTGCACAACCATACTCATCCAGCCCAAAATAGTTTTTGCAAAGAACATGCCTGAATCTTTTTTTTTTTGGAATTATTATTTTAAATTTCATATATTTTTTTTTATTAAAGTTTTATTTGTACACTTCTGGTGCAGCACTTTTTTTTATCATTATTAGTCTATAAATGTTGAATTCACTGATAATCAACAAAAAAAAGAGAAGATTAACACAAACGAAATGAAGAAAAGGGAGTAGGTTCCATGCAAAAATAGGTGAGAACAGCCTCTCCCGGCTCGCTTCCCAGCCATTTACTGTACAACAACATGCACTGTTGGTATTAGGCTAGTCAGAACACTGACATTTTTTGGTAAGATTCAAAGATGCATGTGATTCTGAGAGGTATGGTACAAAATATGTTACATTTATTTATATATACCATTAGCTGATACTCCCTTTTACTCTCATGGTCTGTGACAACAAATCTATTGCACAATAAGGTATTCATGTTACTCTCTTTAAAGACATATTGATATAGTAATATAGCTTTGCATTTATGCTTAGAATCTGTATAATCTCTCCCTGCAAATGAACACACATTAAATGTATATGTACTTTTTCCTGGTTGTCTAATGTTGCATATCTTAAATGTGTCGCGATGAACTTCTTTTTGTGAAATGTACTTTTTTTTTTTTGTTGCTGACCATACTGTACGTGCCGTCTAGTTTATGTCTCTTTTTGAGTCCAAAGGCTTGTGAAGGTTCTGTTACCGTTTTTTTTTTTAATAACTCCTTCGTCCATTCTCCAAGAAAAGAAAACTACTCGATCACCTCTCACAGCAGCTGGAGCATCAGTGGCCACACTGGCTGGAATATGCACCTGTTCTCCAGCTGCTCCATATGCACTCGTCTTCTCTCAGGACTTTAAAACTCAAAACTGGTCCACCTACCCCTACACTTATCCCCCACCTACAACAACAACAACAACAACAACAACAACAACAACCCTCAGTACAAACTCGGCTTTAGAACTGGAATGAGGCCAGGTGTTTTTTTGAAAAGGTATGTCTTCTTTTATTTCTGTAAAAGCTCTTCAAAAGTTCTCTGTCACATGTTCTCTAGAATGAGCTCTCTTTCACTCTTTCTTTCTCACTGTCTCTCTCTCTTTCTCTGTCTCTGTCTCTCTTCCTTCTGTTGTGCAGTAGGAAGGAGAGCCTGTGTGCTTGAGGGGGGGTTATAAGGAGGAGATCTTGACGGTATCGGGGTTGAAGGTGGTGGAGCGGGAGTTGCGAAGGATGCCGGGAAATGCGGGTGACGTAGGGAGGCTCTCGTCAGGGGTGTTGGCCGGGGGAGTAGGGATACTGATGATGGCCGCCGTGAAATCTCTGTCGTCACAGTTCAACTTCAGGTCTTCTGTCCGGGCATTGAGACTGGAGCGACTGCTCAAAAGAATGGCAGAAAGACAGAGAGAGAGAGAGAAAGACCGACAGACAGAGAAAGTGGAGGATGAGAGACAGAGGGGTGCTTTGTGACTGCAGTCCAAAACAAGGAAACAAAAACCACATTACGCTAATATTATTACTTCATAAATTGTATCGATTTCCCTTTATACGACACATTGCAGCCTGTGAAAAACGCAGTCTGTGACTTAGCCACACAATACTAACATAGCAACAGGCTATAAATCTGACCTCATCATGTATGCAAATCCAAATTCAGGGTTGAAAAAACTAGTACTACGACTGACTGCGCTGTCATCACACTTGACTAAGACTCTGCAGTACTACTGTAGGTCTGCAAGTGCTTTGACTGTAGGTATCTTAAGACAGTGCTGCAGGATGATAGTGTTGCATTATGCATGATGTTCTTGACCAGGAGTTGCACATAGGGTTACATTCCTGCCAACCTAACCCTCATGTCACCTTCAAATTTACTAACATCTTTTATCCTTGGGGTCAATTTGACCCCAGCAATTTAAACCTTCAGAAAATGATTATAATTCAAATTTGTACTCAAGTTTATGTGTCAGGTACTTTACGTTTGTTTGTTGACTACCTAAATAGCCCTTTAAATAAACCAATCCCCCCACCCACCCCCCTTATACATCCAGAATACCTGTTACGCAACTATGGAGAAATATGCAGATCGCCATAAATACTCACTGATTGACCTAAAATTGGAAAGAGATATATTTTTGGTGTTTTCATGGCTTTATATTAAGAACATAGTCTTGTTATCTATAACATTTGGAATGAAAAACAATTTCTTCTATCAAGAATAGTAACAATGTGTGTAAAATGTTGATATTTCTTATATATTTTATACAATTAAAACAGCCTGGGGTCAAATTGACCTTAAGGAACACCGATGCATACATCATGTGTACAGGACTTTGAAAACATATCATCATGTTAATTTTGTGTTTACCCAGTTGTCCCCATTAAAGTAGGAAAAGTCATTAAATATATATAAAAAAAAATGATGTCAATCATTTATTTAGAGACGTTAAAAATTGAATGGGGTCAAATTGACGCCAAAGATAATAGGAGGGTTTAAAAAAGGTGTTTCAAGGTGAGCTGTGGTGCAAGAGGCAGCATCCCAACCACCTGGGTTCAAATGCGACCCGCGGTCATTTCCTGATCCCTCTCCAAATCTCCCACTCACTTCCTGTCTCTCTTCACTGTCCTATCTAAATATAGGTAAAACTTCCCACTAATCAACTAACTAGAGTGGGCTCTTATTTAATGTAAGTAGAGAACTCATGAATAATTGTATGGAAACTACAAAGAGAAAGTAAACTTTGAACTATTATAATGAAGTGAAATAAAATGAATGAAAATACTACATCAAAATGATACATATCCCTTTAGTAATTGTTTGCTAATACTGTATAAAAGGGGACCGACATGTTTTTCACCAGTATGAGTTCAGAGTGCGGTCACATCGTACCTCTGAGGTACCACAGTGGTCTTCTGCACATGGAGGGTGTCCAGTTCCTGCATGCTGCCACGGCTGACCGACACGGTGGAGTTGGCCAGCCGGATGGGCCTGCGCTTGGCCCGCCGCGGGCAGCAGGTGGTGGAGCTTCCGTGGTGGCTGGACAGGGAAGTGCTGCGGCTGGTCCGGTAGCCCAAGGACTCCGTCATGCACACCTCGCTGTAGGTGAGCTCGTCCGTGAACTCGTGATTCTGGAAAAAGATAGAAATCCCACTGTATCTTAGGGTGCCTATGTAATTAAATGCAAGTATAACACGAAGCCTACGTTAGCAGATGTGTTTTTATTTTCAGACCAATTAACAGCAAATAAAGGGAAGGATGAGAGGGACATAACATCTTCATCTCAGCAGGTAACTGGGCTCTACTGTAATGACAACAATCCAAGCACACAACCATGAAGGGGGGGGTGGCGATTACATGATGGCTCAGAAATGTGAACTTTTATCTGTGCTGTTTCATGTATTCTGAATCAGAACCTGTAGCAAAAAGACAAAAGACAACCTTTAGCAAAAGACAACCTTGGAGTTGCTGCACTATGCCATGCCAAAATTCCAAAATTAGCATCTAGGCATTGAGCATGTAAGACGGAAGACTTTAAGGTTAAGACAGGGATTTGCTGTGTTCGGATATTCAGATGCAGACTGTACCCCACCACTGTATCCCGCCTGCCTTTGCTCAGTGTCTGCCAGATTGCAACGCTAAGACATTAATCTGTGTTACCTTCAGGCAGTAATGCAGGCAGCCTCACGCTGTATCTTATGAGAAAGGGATTTTTCAAAGAAAAATCCTAAAAGTGGCACAGTGGTTGATTGCTGACCTTTTGAACGTGACACGGGCGTGATGGCAACAGTAAAACTCACCGTGGTTTTCTCCAGGCAGTGCAAGAGGTGGTTATGTTGGTGCTCAAAGGCAGACCTGTTCTTCACACACAAAGCAGTGCTGCCACTGTCGTGATCCTGCAAAAAAATGAAAAGAAGAGCTCAGACCCAGGGCAAAGCTCAGTGGCACGTGACACAGATCCTTCCCAGACATTATTCAGATGCACAGCTTGATGTCTTTATAGTGGAGTCTGTGCTTTTGGTAAATCCATTTAGCAAGTTCAAAATGATGCTAAACAGTACGGCTTGGAGCATCTACATTTCAGCATTCTACTAAATAGCTGCACAAATTGCAACAGTTTGGGGTATTTGTGTGGCTTTAAAGTCTTTGTGGAACAGTAAAAAGCTATTTGAATTGTTGACATATCTGCTTGATGCGCACAGAAACCTTATGCAGTTTCCCCTCGCATTGGGACCAGATAGAACATGAAGAGGCTATTATCCTGTATCACTCCCAAAACCTTTTAGTGTCCAAGTGGACAGCACAGGGTGGCCGACCCATTGCATTGTTTCCTCCGACATCCAGCGGACCTCTTAACCCCTCCGGTAAAAAAAAAGTAAAAAGTAGCTTTAACCAGACCACTCCAGTCCTAGGGTGTCCTGTCCGACATTGGCAAAAACGGATTGCCGGAGGTTCGCCGATACCATCTCGGAGCGGACCGATGTTTTTTTTTCAGGTAAAGGTGGTTTATCAGAAGCATTGGAATAGACAGGGTACATCCTCTCAAAGTCACTTAAATTCCAACGATCTTATCTTTCAGACAGAGAACAGCTATTTTGAAAAAGGCTAAAAAAGGACAAGAAAAACGCTGGCTCGTGGGAAAATGCAAGATCAGCAATAAAGGGAGATTTGTCAGACCTCACGCAGATACTGTTGATAAGATCCTCAATGATTGTCTTAGGCTAGAAATTCAAAGTCATTCTCTATGTCAATGCATAGGTATGATTCCCCTTCTTCTGAAAGGCCATAGCAAACTTATAGTTTTTCAGTTACCACCATACAATATGAGTACCACTGATTTAACATCTATTCACAAGCAGACACACACAAAAAAAAAAAAACATTGCCAATCTTCCTCCTGTGTCAATGAAATACATAAAACGTAAGTACGTCATGTGACTCCATTGCATATTACACACAGCATACACATGTGGGAGGTTTCAATACCAACAACAACATGATTTAATAGTTTTATAGTGCAATCAAATCCATGTTGAGAATCGGTGGGGTTTGAATTGGCACAAGTTGTAACAGACAGCACTTGATATAGGAGAGGGAGAGATTACTTGTCTTGCAGTAGATCCTTTGGGTCTCAACCCATCAATCACAGGCGAGCTCCATTGTTCAGGCCTGCTGATACAGCTGTCACATTAACGACACAATTTTCTCTGCGGAGGCAGGAGACCAAGTCCCTGGATCAAAGGGCTCATGATGATTAACACCAAATGCATGTTCAATGAGATTGGGACATGATTGTGTCCCATCTCTGGGTTTTATTGTGAGGAGAGGAGGAAGCAAACAAAAGCCATTTTGCAGTTTACGCACACCAGCCATGTCCAGCTTTTCTGATTGTATAGACTTGATTGGAGAACACAGAATAACAGACCGACTTTAGAAATCTAATAGAAATTAGAAATCTAATAATCTCAACACCTACTGTCTCTGATGTTATAATCAGATATATAACCATAACTTGCATAAAGGAATGTGACTCATGTTTTACGCACTGCTATTGGAGAGGAAGATTAAGACCACTTATGGAAAAATGCTACAAAGGATAGAGCTCTACTAGATGAAAGGAGTATTTCACATGACGAATTTGACACAGAAATCTTTATGATTTCTGAAATGTTTGTGAAATCTTTATGATTTGACTACATAACTCTGTATATCACTACATAATGGCCATCTTAAACAATATGTGTGCATGTAAATATTGCCTACGTATAATAGTACTATTTGTTACTTGACTATGCAGATCTCACAAAGGTTAACATTTGACTGTATGAGACCTCAACTCACTGGGACTCCCCAGTTAAGACCCACTCTACCAAAGCGTTCACAAACCTGCACTTTTATATGCAGGTCCCGTTCCTATGTTTCACTGTAGGTCAAGGGGGTCATGGTGGCATGATCTGGAAATGAACCTCGCCAGATTGTTGATTCCCTGTGGCCTTGTAGACACCGTGGAGTAAATTACATTACATCCATCCCGTGTAGTGCCCTCAGCACTACATCAGTACACAAGGCAAGTGACGCAAACAACACACTGCACAGACACTGTCAGCTGAAGCACTCCAGTCATGGAAGTTAATGCAAAATGAAGAAAAAAGGAGACAGTAACCAGATGTAAAGCATTGCATCCTCACACACCCGACATGTTCGGCACAGTCGTCTGTACCCATGCACGCAAAAAAAGAAAAAAGGGGACAAACGCACAACACAGTGACCTACAACATAGCATCCACCCAGCTGAGAACAGCAACAACAGCGCAGGCATCACAGCAAGGGGACACCTGGGAAATGTATTTCAAGAGGGAAAAAAACCTGTAAATCAGAGAACGCAAGGGGAAGAAACAAGTGAGGCACCAGGAAAACATAAAGCTGGGACAGACTTGAGAGGAGAACAAGAAAAAGAGTCAGGGAGAAAAAGCCTCCAGGTTTATAAATAGCACTGCTGCCCTGTTAGTAATGGGTTTATAGATCCGCACAAAAAAAAACACACACACACACACTCTCTGAGATAAATATTGAGTGAGTAAATATTGGATTATACTGGGCTTTCAGCTGCTTAGAAGAAACAGAATAAGGATTCCTCAGAACTTAACTGTGCATTAGCAAATATGAGAACTCTCTCTTTCTCTCTCTTTCTCTCTCTCAGCCTTTGTATTTGGTGCAGGGGGTGTGAGATCTGCCCCTTTTCTCCTGTGCTGAAGGGATGAGGGCATTGTAAATATGCCTGTGAGATTGTGGGTATGCCTTAATCCATCTGGTAAGGGGTGCAGTTATTGTACCTAATAACAAAAATAGCCTAAAGCCAGGACTGAAGCCTAAAAGGCAAGCGTGGATCTATGTCAAATGAAGGAACTCTAGACAATCTGAAAAATATTCGACAATAAAGCTAATGTTATACACAAAAGATAACGACGCAAAGAATTCAATGGAGGAATCTCTTTCTTTTCATGTAAAAGAGAAGGTTTCAAATATGAGAGATCCATCAGTTGGCTATCAGAGACGCTGTTTTTTTTTTAACCCGAAACAGAAAATCATTCTGGATCAAACTATAATTAAAGTAGAACTACTTGTACAGGAACCAGACTTCATGCCACGAAAAACGATAGAAGTCTGCTCTATCACAAAGAGATAATGAACAGAATCAGGCTAAAAAGCCTCTCTACTTCAGTAGGATCTCTCGAACAAAAACAAAACTCTAGCCGTATGTCTTCTCTCATGTGGAAACTGACTGAGCACCCAAATGAGAGACGTAATGACATCATCTAAAACTTAGGGAGGCAACAGACAACAGGAGCTCAGCATTAGGAGGCGAAACCAGCGGTCGGGTGCCTCTTTATATGCCATGCTCCCCTGTCGCTAACATCATTAGCCCCCCCAGCGCCATAATTGCCCGTCAGCCTCCCACCTGTCCGCCTCGACTGCATGTCGTCTGATCTGAGGCGCTGGGATCCTGACCCCGGCATCAGCCACCCAATTACACACTTCGTCTCCGCACAGCAGCGACACGACGCCACCAAATGTCACGGCCAGAGGACGTTGTTTAGCCTCCTCTGGGTCGATAACTTAGCAGCGATCTGAGGATAGCGTAAATGCTACACCTTGGAGCACCGTATCCTTCTGTGTTGTGTAGGGGAATGGACTGTCTGTTTCTGTTGCTTCTGGCTGGGCTACATCACTTAGAAAAAAAAGTTACAGTTTTATTCTGAACACTTCACAAGCCTGGTGCTCCGTCAGATTGGTCTAATTGGGCAGGCTCTTGTAATGAATTATTGATGACCAGCAATATGACATCTGGCTATTTTAAGTTCCTTTCAGATGGCCACACTGTCAGAGAACATCCCAACGGAAAGGGTAATCTCAATCCCTCAATAAACGGATAACAGTCACAATGTCAACTATACAAATGCAATTAAAAGCCTTCAAGGCGGTGGCAAGCCACCCTTATTAATGTAAAAAAAAAAAAAAACAAGATATACAGTATCTCCCAAGGAAACTGGCGAAAAAGAGAGGGTGCTGTCAGTTTTAGGAAGGCACAGGGCAAAGAGGCAAGCAACATGATCGTTTGCTTTCCTCCCATGTACAGTAAATACTGTAGTCATTACTCTCCACACACTATAGCTGGGAGCACACTTAATGACACCATCCTATCAACCTGGGACTTCTGGGAAATGAACCGATGCCTCAAGGACCCCCGGCTTCTATTCTTTCCTCACAGCCTAACAAAATGAAGTTTTTGAGCTCCGAGTATCAGACCTCCAAAATCCTATCCACCTGACACCTGGGAGAATAATTCCGCCAGAATTTACCACTCCTTTACCTCTCCAGTCTCATCTCACCTCCAAGGACCGTTTTTTTATGCCTGTGCGTTTCAGCTCAGATGCATTTAACAGCAGTTAATTCAAGTGCATAAAAGTGCAGAACTGATTGACCTGTGTATGCTGAATGCACATATATTAACAACATCCCCCATGTAATCCAAAAGCTCATTCCATGAATCTGTGCTTTTATCACCAGTCGTGTTATCTGTGTGGTGGGCGATATACGTACCTGCAATCCCCCATCGTCTTTATACTGGAGAAATGCATTGGTGCACCCTTTCTTTGCCAGGCGGATCCTGGCAAGCCGCACTTTCTGAAAAATAGAGAAGAACACAGCTGAAACGACCGTGTCAGCACTTGTTCCACACATAACCCCCGAAATGCAGTGTCCAAGGAATATAAAACCTCCTGTTTCGTGACAGCCTTATTTCTCTCGCTGTCCCGAAAGAAGCCATTGTCTCATAAAGAGGTGCTCTAATCATTTGTGACTAAGTAGCCAATGATAGCTCATCAAAAATGTTTATTCTCCTTAAATTGCACTAAATCAAAGAAGGAGTTACATCAGTGGACATTAAACCACACTAAAAAGGGGCGGAGGCTGTGTTAGACAGGGCATAAATATGGTACATTCAAGACACAGGGGAACATGGTGGAAGGGTTGGGCAGAGGAAAGAGAAACTGGGAGAACACTCCCAAAAAACGATGCATTATTAAAACTTAAAATATGGGAGAAAGAGGACAGCCAAAAACCACATCCACTTTAGAGCTATTGATGCCCTTTGCTCCCAGAGGAACATCAAGGAAGGGAGTGGAAGAGAAAAAAAGGAAGAGAAAGAGAGAGATAGAGAGAGAGAAAAAAGTAACAACAGAGGTACTCTCTTTTGGTGGCCATTATACCTGCTGGGCCCGCATCTTGTCGGCCCGTTGGTTCTGGTGGTAGATGCGACTGAAGTTGGACACAATGACGGGTACTGGCAAGGCAATCACCAACACACCGCTGAGGGAGCAGATTGAGCCAAATATCTTCCCCGCAATGGTATTGGGCACCATGTCTCCGTACCTGTAAACACCAACAATAAACCATACCATCAGTACGATTTTTTACAGTGTCCCATTCAATTCAATTTTATTTATGAAGCACCAAAAAAAAAAAAAAAGGTCTCTAGGCACTTTACAGAGCCTAGGGCCTGAATCCCCCCTAGAGCAAGCACGGATTCCACCCATGGAAGTGATCTTATCACAGGTTCTTATGCTCTCTGAAAATGTCAACCCTGACCATGACATAGATGATACTTTGATCTGTCAGTGCATAATGGAAGAACCAATCTGATACTCAAATTAAACTGCCACATGATTGGCAACAGTACATTTTAAGTGATGACAGTAGTGAATAATCCGTGAAAATACATGTTCTTCAGCATCTATGACATGTATACGTTAATGGAAAATGTCTAAGTAGTATCTCAGTATAAGCTTTGAACAGTACTGAGCCTGTTATAGGCAGTTGTTTGCATTTTTTTTATATCCTGGCAACATCAGCTATCATGTGTACATTCATCAGTTTTATATGAGCCACTCTAAAAATGCGTATTTGTTGATTTAAAGGTCCTCCCACATGAACTCAGTGCTATTTCACTGTGTGTGTGTGTGTGTGTGTGTGTGTGTGTGTGTGTGTACATGAACTCAGTGCTATTTCAGTGTGTGTGTGTGTGTGTGTGTGTGTGTGTGTGTGTGTGTGTGTGTGTGTGTGTACATGAACTCAGTGCTATTTCAGTGTGTGTGTGTGTGTGTGTGTGTGTGTGTGTGTGTGTGTGTGTGTGTGTGTGTGTGTGTGTGTGTACATGAACTCAGTGCTATTTCAGTGCATTAGTGAAAGCACACTGGAGAGAGCTGTGTTGATAGCTGCATCCACAGGAATTCAAAGCTCATCTTTATAATAGATTTGAATCTATCTCCACATCTCATTAAGCAGTACAGCTAATGGCTCCAATGGCAAAGAAATATTCACTCAAAAGCAATTAAACTATTACAGCCGTCTCTCAATCTCTCTGTCTCCGAGAAACTCATTTTATACGAGTGGGCAGGCACCCACTCTCACTTCACACACACACACACACACACACACACACACACACACACACACACGCACACACACACACACACACACACACACGCACACACACACACACACACACACACGGTCTTTCTCTCCAAACCACCCACACAAACACACACACACACACACACACACAGACCTACAGGGGCACACACACACGCACACACACACACACACACACGCACACACACACACACACACACACACACACACACACACACACACACACACACACACACACACACACACACACACACACACACACACACACACACACACACACACACACACACACACACACACACACATACACACACACACATTCATTCTCACATGGTCTTTCTCTCCAAACCACCCACACAAACACATATATTCTGTCTCACTCTTTCCTTTTTGTCTGTCTCTCAAACACACAGCATTACCGATGCTGCCCGTATATCAACACCTGCTGGCTTCCGACAGACTAAGGTGGCCTACCTCATTCACTAGCTAGTCAGTGTTTTGATTTGATGTGTGTGTGTGTGTGTGTGTGTGTGTGTGTGTGTGTGTGTGTGTGTGTGTGTGTGTGTGTGTGTGTGTGTGACAGACTAAGGTGGCCTACCTCATTCACTAGCTAGTCAGTGTTTTGATTTGATTCATAAATCATGCCTCTGAAGCCTGGAGCTAGGCGAGGGGGGAAAGTGAAGCCGCTCTCAAGCCGGGGCAGGTGTAGCGGAACTGAAATTCCCCACATTCATCTTTGCCATGCAGACGAGGGTAACGCCAACTGGCCCCTGATTGGCAGTCATTCATCCTTGGGGCCAAAGTTCCAGAATGTTTCATCATGACAGAGAGCACAACACTGCAACAGGACCCACCATTTAGATTTACATTTATGCTTATTCATTAGGCGGATGTTTTCATCCAAAGTGACTTACAAAGGCGGCAGTGCATAATTAAACTGTGCTCTGTGGACATTGGAGGTGACCTGATGTAATATACCGCTCATTAAGTGCCAGAATCTCATAATGAATGATATCAAAAGGCTAGTGCACAAATACGCAATCATATTATCTCCAGATACAATATATGATATAAAATACCAAATACCAAATACCAAATGTCTCAAATGAGAAATAAAGGCTAGGCTGCTACAGGGCCAGCCTGTCTCGCTGCTGACACCGTAAAAAGGCGAGCTTGTAATGGGAGACAGTGGGTAAACCAAGCCCATGACATTTAGCGCGGGGATCTGGTGCTAAGTCTTTTCTGTCAGTGTTGTGGTTAAGCCAGGACGGTTCAAGGCAGACACACACACACACACACACACACACACACACACACACACACACACACACACACACACACACACACACACACACACACACACACACACACACACACACACACAGTGTGTGTCAGTGTTGTGGTTAAGCCAGGACGGTTCAAGGGCCATTTGCACTGATGGAACACTGGTGCCCATTGTGTCTGGCCTCTATTGAAACACCCGTCTGTGGCAGCTGCTGCCCTGTCAGCACTTAGTGACGGTGACAAACACCGTGGAGAATGATGAAAACCTACAACAGAGTGGCAAACACACACTTGGGGCTCACACAGGCAGCAGGACTGGAAAACCAACTCCAGGTGGCTGGCAGTAAAAAAAAAAAAAAAAAAAGCATTGTATTTGTTTGTTTATGCAAAATGATCAGCATCGCAGGCATCCACGGGTTTTAATGTTTGAACATTGGAAGACACTTTGGCGCTCTGCTGGTGACGAGAGACAAAAAAACATTGACTTTGTGATTTACTTGACTACAAAAACTGAGGAGCAAAAGATGAAAAACAAATTAAAATCCAATATGGCGTCTAATAAAATAATAAGCACAAAGGCCCCTAACAGATTTGATGAACTGTATCAATTTGCATTTGCTGATGGACTGACTCTATCTTGGGCTGCCCAGCAGTTGAGATCAGCATGGGATAATTGCACACAGAGAGACAGAGGAGCCTTACTTAACAGATGATGGGACAGCTAATGGCCATTCTCCAGAGTGCAGACGTTTTCTGATCTCACAAGGTCTTTCTGGAAATGCAGCATTTCAGAAGCATTTCCTGCCTCCTAGAGAGAAAAAAAAACATCCCTCCACAACACACGTAAGCCAGCGGTTGGGTGTGGTCAGTGTCTTTAATGGTGGCGCTGTGATAGAGTTCATGCCCTGTGTAGCATCAACTCTGTTCAATCACAGTGATACTGTAAGAGGGGTTAAACCAGAGGTAAGCAGGGTCAGGAAGAGTTGTGAAACTTGCATTCAAGTCTTCAAGCGCATTCTACTTGACATGAAGCTAGATTAGGGCTAGTTTTACAACAACACTGTTAACCATGAGAGCCATGTTCTTGAACTTGCGTATATTCATCCTGTAATCCAGACTGCAGCTAGATTAGATAAAGTAGGACATAATGTGGTTAAACCACTAAGGTCTCTGGCTATGAGTATTAAAATCTTCAGCCTGAGTCCAGAGTACATACACAAGTTGTATAGTAAGACACAATCCAACTGACACCACTGCAATTGAGATATTGAACAGCACACTATATCACACTTTACAGCAAAACAGAAATAAGCAAGATGATGACGTGAGACTTGTGATGCATGCTGCATGCCTGGCGCACAGCTACGTATATTTCTCTCAGTGTTAAAAGTACATCTCACTTCGGCTCGCAGACCACAGAGACACATTGATGCATTCTCTCGGTATACGTACAAACGAATTGAGTGATTCTTAAAAGGAGAAAACACTTTGCCGTTCTTAGACCTCAGAGCCCCCTGGTATATGTTGGGATTAAGCATCCTGTCCCTGAAAACACAATTTTTGCTCATGCCTGGAAGGCATATCACACCTTAATGTCTTTTGGGGGGCTACAAAGGGTTGTTTGTCTAATTAGTTTACTGCAGCAGCAGAAGGGACAGGCTGGTCTATGGGTCTAAGGGACTGCTGTTAGGGTGCCTGGAGCAAGTGTGTCCTTGTCTGACATCACGTGCTTCCTGAAGCTGTGAAGAGCCACCCTCCTCACGTCGTTCCTCCCAGGCAGCTTGGCGTGCCACACAGCTGTCTGACTGAAGGCCAATCCACAATCTCCCTTGCACATTTCATTTTCTCACTTCTACTGGGTGAATGTGGGGTCTGCTAGTCTGACATGCACCATGGCTGTGTTGGCTGCACTCTGCTGAGACTGACCCTGATACTGAAGATATTTAATGTCCACGTATGGTTTACGTTTTTGTAACGGCTGCCATACGACCTTATGCATGTCTCTTATTCATACACCCTTATGTCCTGAGGCAGCAATGAAGAAGGCTGTGTGTTGATCTTCGCATCGTTGTCATCACCTGGAGTCCCCTTAACGACTGTATATGTTCACACGGCAACGCCACAAGGAAACAGGGAAATCCACTATTGGTTAAGAATCCAAACAAGTTTTTTAATCAGTTTCTAGGGCCTCTAGCAATCCTACTGGCCCTCCTGCAGGCGGTTACTTCCATAAGCATAATTTACTCGATCAAGTCTAAGACAGGGAAATAAACTGTTGGTTAAAAATCCAAACAAGTGTTTCGATCAGTTGCTAGGGCCTCTAGCAAGTCATGTTTCTCTGAGAATACATCAGAGATGAGATGAGAAGTGAGCATGCACAACCTCATGTAGAGGCACTCACTGTGTCAGTTCTCCGACTGACGGGTACCAATACACAGAGAGCGGACTAACCGACTAATGTACAGAGTGGAGCCATCCTTCTGGGCTTTCTGCAGGTCAAAGAGCCATAGTTACTACTGTTGGCATCATTTTTGATCTATTATGTCTTTAGATTGCTATCATCACTGTCATAAATGAAATCACAGTAAGATGGCAAAACATTATGTTTGGGTTCCTACTCTGCCATCTCTCATGCCACCAGGAACATCTAATAAAAATCCCCTGCTGAAGGTGCTTGTTCCTGTCGTTTTGATATCAGATGTGCATCTTTGAAGTGCCATACTCTAAGAAGTGCCTGCTGTACTGCTGGCCTCAGTGTGCCACTGATCAGACTGCAGTCTTACTTGTGCTCTTAAGAAGCACACATGACAAGGAAGAAACATGCTCTGAATCAGCAGCCTGCATCATATGTCAAGATGGTCTTTTGTTGTTCTGTTTCATTCTCTCTCTCTCTCTCCCTCTTTCTCTCTCTTTATATCACTCCTTTTTTTCCAATACTCACTCAGGGGCATTATATTCCCTGGACCAATCTACATCCATTCAAGTGCCTAATCTTGTTCTGTGGTCGAAGACATCCAAATTATCGAAGAGAAGGAAATCTACAGGCGGCCCGGGGCAGTGAGATAAGCAAGCCAGCGGATATGGGGCTCGCACAATGAGTCATTATCATGAGCTCTTTTTTTTTTTTTTTTTTTTTTTTTTTTTAATGCTGTGCGCATTTTATGTTCATTAACATCAGATTAGAAAAACTGAGAAGCCACTGAGGGGAGAAGAAATGACATGTTATGTAAGGAATCCAAACAGACTATACACAACTACAACGGCTATTGGTCTGTGAATGCCAATAGAGATAGCCATACCAACCCAACAGTGAGAGCAGGAGAGGTGGTCTGCCCTAGTTCTACACACAAAGCAGGATAAATGCAAACAAAGTCCAAACATACCTTTGTTTCACATCGTACATTCTTGCACATCCAGCGAGCATTACAGAGAACTCACTATCCCTTTAATTTTCCCATAATAGAAAGCCTTAGACAGATATCCCTGGAGGCACAGGAGGCAGCCTGGCCTAGATGTCGGTCCAGAAAGGGGTCAAGGAGGTTTGTCAGCGGTTCACGGTGAAGATTGAGTGGAGGATGGGAGGCGAACAGAGAAATGAGACAAAGCACAAAAAACTCCCATTTGTGTAAGTTGCTGATGGGGGGGTTTTCTGTTCCTCGGAAGGCACCACGCACAAACACACACACATTACATACACACACACATTACATACACACAGTACACACACACACACATTACATACACACACACATTACATACACACACACACACACTGACACACACACAGTACACACACACACTGACACACACACACACACCCTTTTCTTTTCTTTTTCTCTCTGTCAGATTAGAAAAGAAGAGCACGCTTTGGAATAAAACTGTACAGAATCTGATACTCTATTCAAGCTTGTGTGCTATAATACCCACAAGGAATTCATCCAAGACCCATTATTCTCCCTCGCTAATTCGAACTCTGCTATGTATGCATGTTATAAACACTACAGGACATGATATATGTGCAATGGTGTGTGTCTGTGAACTGCAAGAGTGATTACTTCAGTACTGGGCTTAGAAAGGAGGTTTTAGGTTTGCTTGAGGCTCCTAGTTTTCAGTCCGCTGACTGAATTAACTAGTTAACCAGCTGTTGGTGTGCATTCTCTCTCTGACTCACTCTCTCTCTCTCTCTCTCTCTCTCTGACTGACAGCTGAGAGGGCGTGTTGGAGATAACACAGTGGAACACACTGCTCTATGGATTTGTCAGTGCTACTATTTCTGCTTTCATGGAGAACGATCAGTGAGTGTCTCTCTTCCCATCAGTGAGCCTCTTTCTCAAGCTCTTTTGTTTTTCAACATTCTTACCACCCCCCCACCCACATCTCACCTGTGAGAGACACACACACACACACACACACACACACACACACACACACACACACACACACACACAGTGTGCCTCTCTATCAGTCTGGATACTGACTACAAACGTTTATTTATTTCCTGTTTCAGATTTCTGTGTTTCTGCCCTAGAGAGTACCTACCGCTGGGTCAGATCCACCCATCCATCACACACAACAGCACCCCCAGTTCTACCCCCCCCACACCAATACTACTCGAGCGCTGCCTCAGTACATCTGTAGGTACTAATGTCAGACACACCGATGCGGAAAAAAACAAATTAAAAACCAACAGCAATCTTGTCATATTTGCTCAAAGTTCCACGACGCAGATTGACTTTTTGGGTAATCTAAGTGTGATTAAGTGTGACAGCTGCGATAACGGACCGAACACACTCACGCTCTCTCCCCCTCTCTCCCTCTCGTGGGTGACAGGCTAGCAGCCGCGCCATCGCCATGCTGGCACTTAATGCGCCGAGCATCTTATTATAAAAGTCGATCTCGACAATCAGCCCTGTCGTGATTTAATTGCACCGGGTATTTACTGATTTAATTATGGCTGACTGTCGGGTGTCCAGAAATTTATGAAGCAGGAGCAGTCATTCATTCGCGTCTGCTGAGCGCACCTGTTCAGTGGAATGTCGTGCTGCAGGACGAGTTATCGTGCAGGGGCCACACGCCACTGATGATTTCCCAAACAGAACTCAAGTGGGAGGTGGGGAAGTGTCAGCACAGTGCAAACACAGATAAGTGTTATTTGTTATGAACGTCGCTAGAAGCAGAAACAAATACAATGTACCATCGTGTAAAGCACACAGCGACTTTGAGAGCTGCGATTATGATTTTAATTAGATTATCTCTCATTTGGGTCCAGCTCTTAATCGTGTGAACTTCACAGGCTCCAGGGCAGTTTTCCTATCATGGACACATGGGGGGGGGGGGGGGGTTGTAATTTATCACATCCTACACAATGGCCAGGAATCAATTATTACTTTGTCCCTTTATTCAACTTGAAATGCGAACGACAGCCAAGCAGAGATGTGTTGGGATATGAATATTTGAGGCACATTCACAAAAACAAGACAACAATGAATTGGTCCAGTCTGTCCACAGTGAAAAAGAAAGTCTTTTGGAGCCGTTCAGAACTCAATTCAACTTGAAATGCGAACGACAGCCAAGCAGAGATGTGTTCAGATATGAATATTTGAGGCACATTCACAAAAACAAGACAACGATGAATTGGTCCAGTGTGTCCACAGTGAAAAAGAAAGTCTTTTGGAGCCATTCAGAACTGGTGCTGCAAAATGTCAACATAAAAATAGAGAGAAGGAGAGAGAGAGAGAGAGAGAAAGATAGAGAGGAGGGCAGTCAAAAAGGATCGGGTGGAGGACGTTCGATCAATGAAGTGGCCGTGTGTGTTAGAGGAGCCTCGAAGGAGGAAGGCTGCTGTGGAGATGGAGGTGTCAGATGTTAGAGAGCGAGAGAAATAGAGGAGAGATAGTATAAGAAAGCAGGAAAAGCAGGGGACAACTGAACAGAGAGATAGGGGTGTACCTACTGCAGATGCAGATAACCTCCTTATTTACGGCACTCAGCATCTCGCCATCACAGGGCCTAATGCAACTCTGCATTCCTGTCACGGAGGCCTCGCCTCGCCTCTGACCATGCGGTACCCTCAGCCACTGTAGTGGAGACTCAATGAACAGTAAGCTAGCCTATTACTCACTCTAGTAATTAACTGATTAGTGTGTGTGTGTCTGTGTCTGTGTGTGTCTGTGTGTGACAGAGGAAGAGACAGTAATGTAAAGATTGAGAGAGACAGGGGGAGAGACAGTCATACTTCACTATACTACACCCTAACAGCAATTCATGCTGTGAGTATATATATATATATTGCAGAATTCTTTTTAACTGGATTGTGGCAAATATGTTAACCTTTTGT